>NC_082643.1:12026846-12330269 GCF_028023285.1 Balaenoptera ricei
CTCATGGAAAAGAGAAAATAATTCTATTGATATTTTTTTAAGGCCTTGTTGAAAACTTACGGTCTTGGACACAAATGCGAAAGCAACGCTCTGGTGTGTGTGCTATGAACGTATTTTTTAAAGACCTCTTTTCTTTTCCATGTCTTTACCTCAGGCTACATCTCGAAATCGAATTGTGAGCCAAAGTCTCAGCACAAGGGACAGAAAAGCAATGCATACTCCCACCGAGGACCGTTTTAGATACTCAGCAGCGGACCAGACAAGCCCCTACAAAAGCAAGACCTGTCAGCTCTCCGGTCTATGTTTAAGCAATTTTTTGAAGGACAAGGAACTAGTGGAAGTTATCAAACACTCCAGAGGAACTTATGAAACCCTCACGTCAGAGGTCACCCAGAATTTACGGGCCACTGTAGGACAGAACTCTCTGAAACCAATAGCTAAGACCGAAGGGCTTTCCACATTCTCAGAGAAACCAAAGGACCAAGCTGCTGTGGCCCGACAGCATTCAACCTTTACAGGCAGGTTTGGACAACCGCCAAGAGGGCCAATCTCTTTACACATGTACAGCAGAAAGAATGTTTTCCTCCATCACAATTTACACACAACTGAGCTGCAGGCTCTAGGCCAGCAGGATGGGTAATTAAATCACCCTATTCCTGTCTCTGGGTAGGATAAGACGGTTAGTGTTTCTCGTGCATAGCTCATGTTTCAATTTTCATGTATTTTTTTATTACTTTTTATTTTTAGTTATAAACAAAGAATTTTACTTTTTTTTTTTTTTTTAAGAATGAGGGTTCAAGCATGTTAATTGAATTAGGTTTAATAGCTTTTGGAGACTTTATTATATATATGTATAATAAATGAGACCATCTTGCTGGTTTATATACAGGCCATAATTTATTTATCTTTTATCTTTATCAGTCACTGATATGCATTGAAGTTTCAGAAGGTAATATCAAATAGCACTCTGTTCACTTAATGGTGTTACTGTGAAAATAGATGTGCAGAATAAATAGATAAAGGGATTGTAAGGAATTTTAAATTACATAGTTAATAGAAAGAGAAAAGAGGGGTTTTAAAGTCTTGTATTTGGTGGTGTATTTATTTGAAGAATGAAGCTTGCTTGCATATAACCTAGAGATGGCGTTTGTCTCTCTATTACATACAGTCAAGCTTATCTTGCCATACGATTAAGGGGGAAAATGGTATTTCTTTTATCCTCTAAGTGTTTAGTTCACACTAGTTCACAAAGGATTTCAGACTGAGTAATTGCTAGCCAAATAGAGAATGACAGCTCTGATCATCGAAAAATTTTGCTTTTAGTTTTTGCTATTGATGTTGAAGTACTATGACATAACACAGTGAGGTGGTAATGTTGCCTGAATTTTGTCAAATGATGCGTAAAGCATGACATGCTACACTCTTTGAGTCACTGCCATGGTTATATCACCGTATTTTTTAAAAATTTGAGGAATAGAACATTCTAAGAAAGTTACTTTACTTCACTTTCCTTATATTTTTAAATTTTTCACTTCTTTTTTTAATGTGTGTCCAATTTTGCTTCATATACATTAACCCATACCAATTACTCTACATGATGAATTGAGGAAGAGAAAGTCAGTCTCTTGGTAGCCCAGTTTACACTATTTTGACTTTTCAGTCATCTAGATTTAGAGGAAAAAGTAAAATATATGTAAACTTTGGCAATTTGATCTCAGAAATAAATCTCTAACAGGAATACTTAACTCGTTTGATGGCAAATATTTCTCTTTAACACACAAGGCCTAATATGTTTTATACATAAGTGCACGTGAGCGAAATAATTCCTTTATGTTTAATGAATAATAGAGCTGTATGCAGCTATAGAAATAAATAAATAATTTAAAAATGACCAGTAGGAATCCGGGCTGCAGTTTTCTTATACAAAGATAAAAGCTAATAACTGAATCCATATTAGGCATACTCCATGCAAATTGAAATTGTCATACCTACTGCATGATCTGTTTCCCTTGTGCTCTCTGACAGAATCCATGAAATGAATAAAGGGAAACTGAGATAGCAGTTTTAGCATGGCATCTGACTAACCTGCTTAAATTAAAGCTATGTGTGAAATGCATCTCCTAAAGCAAAAGTGCATTTGAGCTCTATGCTTTGGGGAAAAGCCATTAGATATCCCCCCCACTAGCTTTAACTATTAAACTTTAACCACTTTTCAAACTTTGATTAGAATTGATAAGAGTAAAGAGTTTAGTGGATATGCTGGATTTGTAATTTCGGTTTTCCAAAGGAAAACACATGTGCATCAAGACAAATGTTTGCCAAATGTTTTCTTTTTTTGTGTGTTTGTAATTCTGCCAAAAGAGAATAATGCACACTGCAATTTGCTTGGCTTAATGAGACTGCTCTCTAAAATTCCCACTATACTTTAGAAGTTAACAATATTCATGCAGACATTTTGGGCTGGATGGTGTTTAAGAAATGATAGAAAAATTATGATTATTAATTGTAGAATTCAGCTTCATTTGTCCTAAAAGTTGGTGTGTGTTACTAGAGTATTTGAAGTCTGTAAATAAATCAGAACGGTAAAATAATCAAGGATTTTTTCCCAGGATATGGAAGAACTATGTATCACAAATAATGTTTTTGATTTGGACTTTTGGAGCTTATAGTTTTGCTTTTCTGGAAGATAGACTTTTGAATTATACTTTGTAAAAAATAATCTATTTAAGAAAATCTGTCATTTAATAGACATTTTAAGAGATGTTTTAAATGCTAGTATTTTCTTGAAAAATGTTTTTTAAAGCTGAAACATTCAAAAAGAAAACCTGGGTTAAACAGTTCAATTTTAAAAGGAGGGGTATTTTTTGGAAATATCATCTTAAAGCTGTTTTGTATCAGTATTTTCAGCATTGTTATAATATTATTTGTAATACTAAGTGTAACTCAGGCCTGGAGAAGGTGTAAGCCCACTATGCTAATATACATCAGTAACTGTAAAACAGGGGTTCTTTGTAAGTTCCTCTTGTGTATATAGAGTACTCATGTGGGCATTCTTTCAGCAAATTGATTTCTTTGTACTAAAATCTCTAGTTTTCTAAGACAGTTCCATGTATAAAAATGATTTATACATTTCTCCAAGGCGGTACATATCCAAAGACATGACACCAGGGGGAAAAAGTGCTTGTTTTTCTGATGGAAGCAGTTGTCTTTTCTTTCCCTTCCTGTTTCTTCTGTGCATGTGTATGTGTAGCTAAGCCTAAGTAACTCTGTAAAATTTCTGCTGCAAATCTTCTTTTCTGAATTTAGAACGTGTTTTAAAGGACACTTAAGAAGAGATATTCCTTAAGGAAAAGCTGTATCCACCTGAAATAAACTGTTCTCATTTTTGTAATTATTGGAACATGCAACTGTATTTCTATGAAGTCATTGATTTTTTTTCAAATAATTTTATATGCTAACAGAGTCACAGCAAAATTATTCTCTCTCCAAACTATTTTTTTCTTCTTTGGAGCACCATAGTCCTTGTGCAAATGACACCATGAAACTGTAGCTGCAGTGCTAAAGGTGTGAATCTACCAATATCAATATGCTCAGGGTAAGGACCTAGGGCCACATATCAGTCAAGTTGTTTTTGTTATTTATTGATTGAGATATAAATAAACTAGCCAGCCACTAGTCAACAATAAACATTTGTAGACATGCCCACACTTACTTAAAATGCTTACCAAGATTTTCTTAATCAATGTGGGTTTATGACCTGTGTTTTACACCTTGTATTTCCCAAGATTTCAACCTAGCCTATTGTCATTAATTTTCTGAGTGTTACTGAATTCAAAGTAATTAATTGAATTCAAAGAAAATTTCACATTTTGTTTTGTTTACCTTGTGTGTGTTTAACAGAGATAACACTTCCACTAAAAAGAGTTAATATTTTCTTTTTATTATCATGTATTTAAGGATAAGGTAAATGATCAAGATAAATGATCATATTCCACTAGTCCTCCAAGACCTTTCTTAGTAACTTAGTTGCTGATGGAATAGTAGGAGTTTATTGAATGGTGACATTCATTATCGCCTTTCTCATTATTAAGAAGTAGTAAGTAACCCACTATAGTGGGTAACTTGGAATACTGGCTATAGTCTTATAGTCTAAATTTTGTTCTACTTTTCCACTTTTAGAACTTTATATTCCAAATACCTATAGAAGTAGGAAGTGCTTCAAAACAGCACTTACAACTCCATTAAACCACCTGTAGATCAACGTGGAAAAAGAAAGGGGGATGCCTGTAGAGGTGCTGTCTGTGATTGCCATTCTTATCCCTGAATCACATTCCCCACAGCCGGAGGCTTTTCCCTGGTGATACATCCATTTAAATATAGTACTGATTCATTTATTCTAAGGATTTTGATTGCATTCTGGAACTTGACTCTATTTAGGCTTTATTATCAAATCCTTTTTATATATTTTCTTTTTTTACCCCAAGAAATAATTCAATCACACATAATATTTCTTTGGTAATTTACTCCTCCTGGAATTTAAACTCTTTTTTCTAGTTCTTTTTCCACGTGCTAATTTTGTCATGCCAACACTAGACTATATCTATACACATGGCAGGGATGATAGAAAATATAAACTAGTTGGGTTCTTACAAAAAGTTGAATTGCACTGTAGTGTAAGAGCAAACAGCCAACTATCAACCAACTAAACAAAGAAGCCCTCTTCTCTAACAATATACATTAGCATTGCCAAATTTTTATTCTTCAAATCTCAATCTGTGCCAAGTTCTTTCACCAACAGAACCACAAACATATCCACCAACTATTTATTGACAATAAATTTGCTCTTGCTCAGAACCCATTTGCTCAGTACCAAGTAGTGTAGCCCCAAAATATGTCAGAGATCTCATTTTCCAGGTGTGTTATCTGTGGAAAAGAATGAAGGCAGTTCACCCTATTTCAGATCTGAAATTTTTCCCATAGAAATTAAGACAATGAAAATTCTTACTAATACAAAGTGGGTTTCATCTACCTAACTAATCTAGAATGGGGGATATCATGGTTCCTTTTAGAGAACTTTCAATCTAGCCCCATTAACTTCACCACTTTAATCTAAACATACTTTTCCTCTTGAACATAAAATTCAAGAAAAAGAGCCTTCCACATCTTATCCTTTCCAAACATTATCTCATTGCTTTGGTAAGCTCAGGTTGCTGTTACAAAATACCATAGAGTGGATGGCTTAAACAATAGACGATTATTTTCCACAGCTCTATAAGCTGAAAGTCTAAGATAAAGGTGCCAGCTGATTCAGTTCCTGGTTTAGGTAGCTTTGTTCTTCTCACTGTTTTCTCACATGGCAGAGAATGAACAAGCTGTGGTCTTATAAGGTTGCTAATCCCATCATGGGGCCCCTCCCTCATCTAAACCTAATTACTTTCCAAAATCCCCACCTCCATGTTCCATCACATTGGGGTTAGGGCTTCAACATATGTTTTGGGGGAACACAAATGTCCAGTCCATAGCATTTATTTTCATCCTAGTAAGTTTGCTATTGTTTTACTCATTTCATAGATGAGATCAGAAAGGTTAGGTAATTTGCCAGGGACACACAGCATGTATGTTTAACTAAACTGGATTTCATATCCCTTGATCTTTCCATTTATACTATGCTTTTCTCCAGAGTTAGGCTTCCTCCCAAGGAGGCAGAGTGATTCAAGCAAATATGTGCTGTCTCAGTTTGCTATACTCCTCTTAAAATTCTATTGCTATTGCTAGGAAAGAAAATCTGAGCAATGATCTATTTTAGCAAACCAGAAAACTACTCATTCCAAAGCTTTTCTTAGAACAATTATTGATGTTTAGATCAATAAATATAGAATCCTGAGAGGAAAGCACTTACTATATTTCAAGGTTACTTCTAGAAAGTCTGACACCCTAATTTTCTTTCCTTGAAGGCAATTGGGAAAAATAGGAATAATTGCATGCTGTATTTTTTAAAGTAGAGAGCCAATGAAGTGTCTAGCATAAGGAAAACATACAATAAATGAAAAATAACCTAGTTATCAGATTATCTTACTATTTCTTTCCTTCATTTCCTGAGGATATTGATATAAACATCACTGAATTTGATATGTTTATGTTGCCTTATATACATTTAAAAAAAAGATAATTACAAAATTAGGTATTTGTATCTAGGGACAAAAATTACAACTGATTTAAAGTTCCTTAAATATTCAGAAGGAACTGAAATTAAATGCGAAATAGAAATTTATTTGCTCTAAATTTTTTTTTTTCACACACACACTGTATTTTATTTTTACAAGAGATAAATAGACTGACACCAAGCATTGTAAATGGATGACCACAACAAAAGCAACAATGATTGCAACTACCAAACACGAAACACACTCATACTATGTCATAATATTGACATTCAGTCCAGTAATCCTCCACTGTAACATATTTGCTCTAAATTTTTAAATACATTTTATTTTGTAGTTAATCATATATACCTAAATAATGTCTAAGTAAGATACAATCCCACCATGAATTGTCTCTTCCAAAGTCTTGTTTTCAGGAATGCAAGCGAACTGGAATATTAACTTACCTAGATCCTATTTTTAAGGGAAAAAGGACTATTCAATATATTCTAATATATTTGGGTCTGAGATTATTAACATTTGTAATAATATTTTCTATTCTCTAAAACTAATGATTTAGTGAGACAGATAATAAACAGCAAATTACTCTAGAAATTACAATTTTTAGTAATATTGAATGCCATAGTATAAGTTCTTTCAAGGCTTTTAATTCCCCAAAGAACAGTGATTTTATTTAATGGAAATTTCACTATTTGACTAGTATTCTGAGAAAAGATTGATACACTTAAGCATGATGATTAGAAAAATATGCATAATCCCTCTGCAAAATAAATTTTAAAACAACAAATATGTTGTGTGGTACTTGACTGCTTTTATTATGACATTAATTTGTTCTGAACCTGTCTTAGTGATAAAATCGGTTTACACATGTGTTCACACTGAGCATAAAGCAGTGTGATTTATTTCTAGGTTCTTGAAGTTGTGCTTATTGGGAAGAGGCAAATCAGCCACTTACTTCATCAGCCAGTTGACTTCTATTTCCACATCCTTTGCCACCATGCTTTTTTCTTCATTTCTGATACACGGTAATAAAGTACAATATCTCAGAGACCACTGGGGGAATATGATGCTATCATTTCTTTTTAATCCATGTGTGGACTCTCTTATTCTGAACTATATTCTTTATCTTCATTTTTTACAACTGGACAGAATTCAAAATATATCTTAGAATATTTTGACTTTATAATTCATGAAACTGTTTATTCTATGTTTTGTAACAATACAAAAAATACAAAATTATTCTAAATTTTCTCTCTCTCTCTCTCTCTCACACACACACACACACACACACACACACACACCGTTTTCTAAAATGGCTGAAAGATGGATGATTCAGAATCGCTACGCAAGAATTTGAAGCAGTGCATGAATATGTACCCATTTGGCATCCATAACAGCCAGTAGGGAAGAACATACACTTAAAATGCTGCTGCAATGCCTTAAAAGCATACCTTTAACGTTTTATGTTTAAACTCATCAGATATTCTCTATAGCCTCACAACTTCAGAGTAAATTGTGCTCCTCTGGTGTATGCTTTATATAATGTGATCTCAAAAAGCTGAAATAAACCAGTATGATACATTTTATAATTTATTTGTAATATGACCTTATGGTTTAAGATTCAATCCATTTTCCTGACCACAGGAAGAGTTTCTCTTTGATTCTGAACTCTATTTTCTATGAAGAATGTCAAGAAGCACTGTATTTTTTAGTTAAATTATGAAGGTACTATATTTTAGGGGTTGTTTTGAAAACTTTATGAGAACGTGTAACCTCCACTTCTAAATTCTGTTGGTAATCATTTACAAACCCTTTGGTTATGATTAAAATCAATCAGCACTTTCTTGTGGATGAATTATACAGATATTTCTCTTTAAAATTTCAATTGTAAAACAGTCATTTAAAAATATTTAAAATGGAATATTGAGGTATATAGTGTTTATACATTTTTTTCAAATAGTCTCATTTTAATCTTACTTTAAATGGCTCTTACATATCTCATTCCATTTTACACTTATTTCTCTAATATAAAAAATGCTTTGACATTTGTAGAGATATTATCAATAGACCAGGCATTACAGCATTAAATGTACGGAAGTGACACAGTAAATATCATGGTTTAAGGACAATTTGAAAATCAAATCACATTTCAGAAGATGACCATGAAAGTAGAACCAACCTTTACACAGAAAGTTAATTTAATTATAATTTAGCCAAGTGAGCACTTGATTTAGTCTCATTTGTAAGGTTTTCCCCATACCCTTAATTTCACAAGAGGAGAGAGAATTGCTTCACTTAAAAGCATTACTTATAATACACTGGTAATCATATGACCAAAAAGATAATAATGATGATGCTAGAAGATGCTTTTGCACGTTGTGATTCATTGTTAGGGTTTGGGTTAATTTTGTTTATTTTTCATTTCACAGATTCTTATACATGAAAACGGAAATATTTAAGTAAAGTTAACTTTTAGTTAGAAACCATGTTGAAGGTATTTTTTCTTATGCCAGTTTGGACTCTACATTATTATTTTCTATAAAAGGAGAGCTGGACAGAAGGAGGGATATACGTGTAAACTCGGTCTTGAAATCTGGTGAACAGTGAAATATAACCACATCCTGGAAATTCACCTATACGGCTGACATTAACGAGTCTAAACTGGATACATTAGGTCAGAGGCTGATAAGAGTTTTATCTTTACACACAGAACAGATGGCTCAAAATGTATGTCCTGGGGACTTCCCTGGTGGCACAGTGGTTAAGAATCCGCCTGTCAATACAGGGGACACAGGTTCAATCCCTAGTCTGGGAAGATCCCACATGCCGTGGAGCAACTAAGCCCGTGCACCACAACTACTGAGCCTGTGCTCTAGAGCCCGCAAGCCACAACTACTGAGCCCACGCACCACAACTACTGAGCCCACGCACCACAACTACTGAGCCCACGCACCACAACTACTGAAGCCCACGCGCCTAGAGCCCATGCTCCGCAACAAGAGAAGCCACTGCAATGAGAAGCCTGCTCACCTCAATGAAGAGTAGCCCCCATGCACAGCAACGAAGACCCAACGCAGACAAAAATAAATAAATTTATTTTAAAAAAAGTGTGCCCTGATAGCTTTTAGATCCAAGTATCACTTGAGTAAATTTGATAAAACTGTAGCACTATCTCACCAGCCATAATCACTGTTTTGTATTTAAATTCTAAAATAAGAATATTTATTGGTAAAGAAAACATGGCTAATATGCAGAAACTTCTATGTTGCTAAAAACTGAATTTAAAGATTTTAAACAGTGTACTGAAGGACTGTCTTGTGTGTGGAAACTAAAATGAAGAGCCAGTATTTATAACTGCCTAAGAATATATATTGGCTAATGAGATTATATTATTACATGTTGTTGAAATTAAAGTAATAGTTTAATATCTACCTGAATTATAACAGAAAGTCAGAAAGACAATAAAAAGAATTAGTAGAACACAAGAAGTTGATGCAGAATATTTGAAGATCAACTTAAACAACCCAACATCTGATTATTCAGTGAGTGTTACATCAACCTCTACTTTCAGAAATAAGGGTTGAATGTAGAGGTTTCCAGAGGAATCTTTCATAGTGAAGTCCAGGAACCGATACAGTCATTCACATCAACTCATTCACATGACAGATAAGCCTATTACATGAATCAGGACAATCATGCTATTACATTAAACATAAAATTGGAGTCACTGGAAACATGCAATTTGGTTTTGTTCCAAAGATGATTATATTCATCTTTCAAAGGAGAGTGTACAAATACTTCTTAGAAAGGAATTAATCACATTATTAGCAATAGGTTCAAATATTTATAGTCCTTGAACTGTTCAACAGCAGGAGGTGATCAAACACTTTCCCAGTATACCTAATGATAGTATATTATGATGAACAGAAAACACTGCCTCTTATGAGTATTGGTTATGGAGTATTGATACTATGCTTAGCTGACAATCAGAGATGGCAGAAAAACGTCACTGCTTAACATTTGAGAAGTATATCATACAGAGGACAGGAACAAATACAAATGGCCAAAGTCTTTGCTATTTTGTTTTTGTTATATTGTAAAGAGTCAGGGTGTTCCAATTCTCTCTCTCCAATAATTCCTTAATGAGATAGCAGCCTTATAAATTACCTCCTGTTAAGCTTTCTCTTGACATGTGCATGAAACCCTTAAATCCTAGATTAGTAATAATAGACCCTCAATTTTCCACTGAAATTTTTAATGTTAAAAGACCTCCTCCATGCTTTGGGGCAGGTAAAATAAAAATTGAGGGCTTCCCTGGTGGCGCAGTGGTTGAGAATCTGCCTGCCAATGCAGGGGACACGGGTTCGAGCCCTGGTCTGGGAAGATCCCACGTGCCGCGGAGCAACTGGGCCCGTGAGCCACAGTTACTGAGCCTGCGCGTCTGGAGCCTGTGCTCCGCAACGAGAGGCCGCGATAGTGAGAGGCCCGCGAACCGCAATGAAGAGTGGTCCCCGCTCGCCGCAACTAGAGAAAGCCGTCGCACAGAAACGAAGACCCAACACAGCCAAAAATAAATAAACTAATTAATTTTAAAAAAATTGAATATAAGATTTAAAATTAATAGGGTTGCAGTCACTCAGAAAAACTTATCAACACTTTAGAGAATTTTCCTTTTTTAATTTTTATTAAGGACAATTTTAGTATTCCGGAATGAAGCCGTTCTGTTAATGTACTACAGTACATGCATAACCAGCTATATTCATGCATATGCAGATCACCGATATGTATCGTTCCCTACCATCTGCCAAATTGTGTGCTCTGCAGTTAGGCCATAAAGACAAAATTATAATTTGCCTATACTCAGGGGTTTAGATTATGTTTCATTTATTCACAGAGAAATAGTGGTTAGGGGCTCCGTCTAGTGACCTGAGATGGATTCTTATTAATTTTAATAATGCCTAACAATTACTGAGTGTTGTCCTATATATATAGGCAAGCACTATATTAATTGGTTAACATAAAATATAAATAAACATAAATTTAAATAGTAAAAAAAACAAAATAAAAACATGGATTTTCTTATTTAATCCTCACAACAAGCCTTGGTAAATATTCATATTATTATTCCTATTTTTTACCTTTGAAAACAATAATGATTATGGATTTGTCCCGTCACATAGCCAGTGAGAGGCCTAGATGGCTGCTATAACAGACAGTGCTGTTCTATATAAACACAGAAAAGAGCAAAATTATTTCTACCAGAATTATTAAGAAAGGTTTCTAAATAATCTGAGCAGTTGCCTTATATGTGAAACAGAGTTTGAGATAGAAAAATAGAACCATTTTAAATTATCCTAGTGTTACCATACCTGCATAGCAAAGGGAAAAAGGCCATTGAATACAGACTTTGGAGTGAGAAAGCAGTAACTCTGAACCTTGGCTGCATAGCTTACTTGTTAAACAGACTTGGCAAAATTATCTAATTCTGTAAATCTTAAATTTTCTCATATGTGAAAATGTGGCTAATAATTCCTACCACAAAAGGTTACTTTAAAGACTAAATTAGATAATATATATGAGAAAATCTATCACAATAGCTCACATTTATCATTTAAAAACTTTCTAATTAATTTTATCTACTGTAGTTGTCCTACAGAATCTCTGTGAGTTCTTGGGCCATTAGAAAAGCACATGACTTTGGCAAGTCACACAAAGCAGACTTAAAAGGCACCTATTTTCTTAATCTTTGGAATATCATCACTATGAATAAGTGTGCAAGCTTTTCATGATATTCACAAACCAACTCTTAGAAATAATTCCCAAGATAATTGCTTAAGATGTGGTGCACGGGAGTGCTAGGAGGAAGGGGTTAGCACTAGTCACTGGACCAATTCACTTATAAATAAACCTCACAGCTTAGTATTGAAAAGGTACAAATTTCTACCAATCTTGCAAAGAATAGTAAATTCTAAAAGTATATAATCTAGAAATTTGAAAAAAATCCAAAGCTACCAAGGACTGTTAAGGTTATTATAAATCTGCTTCCAAATTAAGGACAATATAGACCCATTTTACTTATGAACAGGAAGAAAAAAGAAAATTTTAGATCCATTTTACTTATGAACATGGAAGAAAAATTCCAAATAAAATATTAGACAATTGAACCAACATTAAACAAAATATATCAACCATGAAGGGTTCATATCAAGAATGCAAAGATACATTTTCAACATCAGAAAAAATCAATGTAACCCATCATAAAAGATTAGAGGAGGAAAAAATCACATAATTATGTCAATAATTAGTGTCTAAGAAAGCTCTTGATGATGATTAACCCATCTTTATGATAAAAAACATAGCTGACTAAAATTGAAGGAAACTTCCTTAAATAAAATATAATTGACAGATTATCTGTTTCAGCTGCAACTTATAAAGATCTTGGAAATTACGATTCCAATCCTTACAACAAGGAAAAGCTAAACAATCTGAAAATCAATGATATTTCTTGGATCCAGGTCAAGAGAACTAGGTTGCAAGGCAAACGGCAACCCTGAAAGATGAAAACGGTCAAATCCAGAAAATCACAGCCAATATCAGTTTACCTGGAGCAGACACTGCTAGAGAGATAAGCCAACACAAATACTTAAATTGTAATTTTAATGAATTGTTGGAGTTTGAGTGTGGATTAGCTTAAGTATAAGAAACTCATAGGAACACAGTCTTGGGAGGACCTCACACTTTTCATGAATTTTACATCCAAGAAATCTACCAAGTTCTTACGATAAAGATCCAAGAATGATCTCCTCCTGGCTCAGGCTGGGGAAAAGAAGGATCATCATTGAAAAATATGCCCAGAGCATTCTCACTAACAAAGTCTATTCTGCAGGAAAAAGTACTGGCAATTTGTACCATCTGAGGGGAGGGTATTTCTCCTACTCTAGTCCCCTCTAGCTTTCCTGTCTTACTTAAGGGGTAGGGAGAAGCTAAGAAATTCTTGTGAAGGTAACAGCCCAGGAACAAAGGACAGATTTCAGCTTTCCCTCTCCTACAACTTACCACTGCACCTACAGGGCCCCAATATAACTGTGAATTACAGCTGAAATCGCTACAAAGTATAAACTCTCTGAAGAGAATTACTTACAGGAGCCAAAGTCAACAAATGAGACAAAAGCAAGGACACTAGAGGAATTTGAAGCCTCTGGCATATATTGCTACAGAAAATAATAAATATAGGCCAATATTAGCCATAGTAACATAAAACCTCATACTATTTATCTCAATTCTTATTACTCAATACACCCTGTTTGGTGGCTTAGTCAGTTTGGGCTGCTATAACAAAACTCCATAATCTAGGTAGTTTATTGACAACAGAAATTTATTTCTTACAGTTCTGGAGGCTGGATGTCTGAGATCATGATGCCAGCATAGTCAGGTTCTGGCGAGAATCCTCTTTCTGTTTGCATATGGCTGACTTATTGTATCCTCACATGGTCAAAGAGTAAGGAAGCTTTCCAGGGGTCTCTTTTATAATGGTGCTAATCCCATTCATGAGGGCTTCTTCACCCTCATAACTTAATTATCTCCCAAAGAACCCTCTCCTTTCCTAATACCATCACATTTGGGATTAAAAATTCAATAAATGAATTGGGGGAGGGCGCAAACATTCAGTCCACAGTATCTGGCTTTCAACAAAAAAATCATAAGGCATGCTAAAGGGAAGGAAAAGAAAACAGTCTTTTTTTGAAGAGACAAAGCAGCATCAGAAAGAGACTCAGATATAATATAGGCTTCAAAATAATAATCAGAAACGCAATTTAAAGTAACTACAATTAATATCTTAAGGGCACTAATGGGATAAGTAGACAACCTTCAAAAACAGATGGATAATGTAAACAGAGGTATGGAAACTCCAATAAAAGATTCAAAGTGAAATGCTAAAGTATCAAAAACATTGGAATGACATCGTCAAGATGGTGACATAAGTTGTTACTGACTTTGCTCCCCCTCACCAGAACCACAACTAACAACTATTCATGGACAGGACAACACCGAGAGAATCCTAGAGCTTAGGAGTGAGGCTGAGGCACCTCCCGCACCACAGAGACCAAGATGGACTACATTAAAGGGTAAGAGGAAGAGCTACGTGCCAACCACAGTGCCCCTCCCCCAGGCTGGCACAGCACCATGCCGCGAGGCCTTGCCTGAGCCGATGTTTCCTCCAATATTTACCAAGTGAGGAGAGAGAGCCCAGGGATGACATCCAGCCCCGCAGCCTTCTGGGTCACTTTGTGGGAGCCCCTATTATGGCTTCACCCCATGTGTATTGCAAAGGAATCTGCAGGGATCAATCACTGGGAGTCTGACTGAAATGGAGAAGGAAGGAAGGGCTTCTAATAACCAGCACTTGGGTCTTGGTGGACTGAATTCCCACCTGCGGAGCCTAAGCAGTAGTCCCAACCAGTGGCTTTGCTTATCTGCAAACGAGGTCAATGGCACAGTCTGACCCAGGAATTTGGCAGGGTGAAGGTCTTTCTAAACTGGGTCCCCAGGTGAGAAGTTGTGCCAGATCTGGAGCCTCTTCTGCTCACACTCAGGCAGAAGAGCTGAACCATAGCCCCACCTGCTGTGGATCATGGCTCCCTACTCCTCCCAATCAGAAAACTTATTGGGGAAAATTTAGCAGTTGCCTGAAGTGGACCCTCTCAGTTCTGCCCAGGCAGGAGCTGGAAACATAGACTGCGCATTGAGAAGTGTGGCCCTCAGCCCCATCTGACAGGAAGGGGTGATGAGAACACCTGGAAACTGCATATCCCAGCAACTCTGGAGCTGAGAGGTGGGCAGGCAGAGCTGATCACCCCCAGAACAAAGCCAGTGGCCCTGTTTGGTCAGGGAACTCGGGGCATGGGTTGGCTTGAGTCAAAACCACAAACAAAGAGCATTAGTGGCCCTGGAGATGCCTTTCCTGCTGTGCATTGGCAAGGAAACTAATTCATAGCCCCACTTATTGCTGAATACAGCCTTCAGCATTCCTGACCAGGGAACCTTGTCAGAGCACATGGAAAGCTGTGTAGCCCATGCAACAGCTGTTAACAGTGGCACTTGAACAGAAAGCACAGCCCATGGTCTTCCCCATCTGCAGAGCAAGAACGGTGGCCTCACCTTACCAGGAAATTTAATTCAGTCTTTACTGATTAGGGTTCCCAAACAATGAGTCATGCAGACCCTGGATTCCATTCCACTGCCCCTGGAGAGCAGGCAAGCTAATTCATAGGCCCACCTACTGCTGAGTACAGTAAAGAAATAGAGATCTATGATGTGCCAGACAAAGAATTCAGAATACATAGACATCAGCGTCATGACAGCATGAGTTGCTTCTCTTTTCTCTCCCCTTCAATTTCAAACTAACCAAATATCCATAACCCAAAGAAGTGCCTCTGTGCAGCACATCAGGACTCCAGAGAGATCCATCCATCTATGCACCCAAAAGTGGGGGGACTGGACTTTGGAGGAGGCTGCAGAGCCAAAGGAGTGGTGGTGAAGGCAATGGGAATAGCAAAGGTAGTGGTAGCAGGGGAGGCAGTGGGCCAGCATGACCTTTCTGGCAGAGGAAGTGGAGGATGAAGATGGTGAACAGGAGTCTATCCAGCTACACGTACTGCAGCTTAAGGGACCCATTGCTCTCCCTGAGGAGAGATCACAGTGACTTGGGGAAAGGAATGGATAGGGGAAAAGGCTGACAAAGAAAACTGAAGAAACACATTACCTGCTATCTGCCCTGGGATTCTGGCAAGAGGACAGCCCACAGACATCTGAGACCCCCACTTAAGGATCCCTCTACCAAGCTGTCAGCACACCCAAAGTCTGAAGTCTGAAGTGCTAAATACACAACTCCCCACAGTCTGCCACCAACCTCTTTTTCTTTTCCTCTCCCTAACTTATTTTATGTGCACTCCCAACCTTAGCAGTGAGTCACCTTTGGTAAGAGAAACCAAAAACTTGTGCTATAGCACAACATTCTGGAAAACAAAAGGAAGACTCCTAATCACCAACTTGTTGAATTCTTAGAATCAAAGTAAACAAAGCCTTACCTAAATAGGAAAGGTATTCATTACTTCAAATGTGGTGGCAGAGTCACTTTTAATCAAACACTATGAAAAAGCACAGTAATGGGTATCACAAAAAGAAATGATAATTTTCTAGTAACCAAACCCAAAGACACGGAATATTGCAATCTAACTGATAAAGAATTCAAAAAAGCTGTGTGTATATACAATGGAATATTACTCAGCCATAAAAAAGAATGAAATAATGTCATTTGCAGCAACATGGATGGACCTAGGGATTGTCATACTGAGTGAAGTAAGTCAGACTGAGAATGACAAATATCATATCATATCGCTTATATGTGGAAACTAAAAAACTGGTACAAACGAATCTTTACAAAACAGAAATAGAGTCACAGATGTAGAAAACAAACTTATGGTTACAGGGGGGAAAGGGGGAGGAGGGATAAATTGGGAGGTTAGGATTGACATATACACATTTTTATATATAAAATAGATAACTAATAAGGACCTACTGTATAACACAGGGAACTCTTCTCAATACTCTGTAATGACCTATTTGGGAAAAGAATCTAAAAAAGAGTGGATATATGTATATGTATAACTGATTCCCTTTGCTGTACAGCAGAAACTAACACAACATTTTAAATCAACTATACTCCAATAATTTTTTCTAAAGCTACTAAAAAATTAGTTTTTGTAAAGAAATTCAATGAACTACAAGAAAACTCAGAAAGGCAATACAATGATCTCAGGAATAAAATTAATGAACAGAAGTACTTTATCAAAGAGATTGAAATTCTAAAAAGAACCAAACAAATTCTGGAGCTGAAGAACTCAATAAATGAGATGAAGAATGCATTAGAAAACATTGGAAATAGAGGTCAGATGGAAGAGAGAATAAGCAAGCTCAAGGATAGGAAGCAGGTGAAGAGGAGTGAAAACTAAGATTTTTTTAAAAATAAAGAAACTCTATGAGAACCATGACTCATTAGAAGAGTCACATAAAATTAATGGGTATCCCAGAAAAAGAAGGGAGGAAGAAGGGTGCAGAGAGCATATTTAAAGAAATAATAGCTGAGAACATTCCAAACCTGGGAAAGTAACTGGATATACAAGTCCACAAAGCTAATAAAACACCTTATTATTGCTGTGCAAAGAGCCCCTCTCCAGGAAATATTATATTAAAATTATCAAAAGTCAACAATAAATAAATTTAAAGGCAGCCTGGGGTAAAAAAGACAGTAACCTACAAAGGACCCCCATTAGGATATCAGCAGATTTCTCAGCTGAAACTCTACAGATCAGGAGAGAGGGGAACAACATATTCAAAGTATTGAAAGATAAAAATTGCCAGACAAGAATACTCTATGTGGCAAAGTTATCCTTCAGATATGAAGGAAAAATAAAGGCTTTCCCAGAAAAAAAACATTGAGGGAGTTCACCACCAGTAGACCTGCCTTACAAGATATTTTGAAAGGAGCTCTCTAAGATGAAAGAAAATATGAAAGTACACAAAACTCTGACTAGTATGAGGAATAATAAACAGTCAGAATTAGAAAACTAACTCTTTTTTTAGAACAGTATATAAAACATTCAATTATAATCTAAAGGATAAAGAAAAGAGCATTAAAATAACTATAGCTACCACAAAAACACAACAAAATCAGAGCATAAAAAGAGATAATTGGTGACATCAAAAATATAAAAGAAGAACAGTAAAAAGATGGCACCTGTAAAGGTGAATGAAGCTAAATCGCTATCAGGAGAAAAGGCACTATTGTATCTATGAGATGTTCTATGTAAACCTTATGGTAACCACACAGCAAATATCTAGGGCAGAGACACAAAACATAAAGGGGAGATTGAACAAACTGCCATGGAAAAACACCAAGTTATAAAGGTAGACATAAAGCAAAGGAAAAAGAAACAGTAGAGAGACAAAATAACCAGAAGGTAAAAGATAAAATGGCAGTAGAAAATCCTTACATATTAATCTCCCTAAATGTAAATGGATTGAACTCACCAAGGCACAGAGTGGCTGCATGGATTTAAAAAAACAAAAACAAAAACAAACAAACAAAAACAAGACCCAACTATATGCTGCCTATGGGAGACTCATTTCAGCTCTAAAAACACACATAGGCTCAAAGGGAAAGGACGGAGCACAATATTTCTAGCAAATGGAATAGCCATACTTTTATCAGACAAAATAGACTTCAAGCCGAAAAGGGTAATAAGATACAAAGAAAGTCATTATATAATTATAATTATAAAGTCAATACATCAAGAAGATATAACAATCCATAAATAAATATGTTTCCAACTCCTAAGCACTGAAATATAAAGCAAATACTAACAAACCTTAAGGGAGAAATAGACAACAATATAATAATAGTAGGGGACTTCAATATGCCACTATCAGTAATGGATAGATCATCCAGACAGAAAAACAAAGAAATGTTGGAATTGAACCACGTGTTAGAACAAGTGAACTTAACGAACATATATAGAACATTCCATCCAAGAGCAGCAGAATACACATTCTTCTCAAGTGAATATAGAACATGCTTCAGGATAGATCATATAATAGGACACCAAACAAATCTTAGCAAATTTAAGAATGTTGAAATTATACCAACTCTCTTCTCTGATGACAGTGGTATGAAACTAGAAATCAACAACAAGAGGAACTTGAGAAGATCTACAAATATATGGAAACTAAACAACACACTTCTGAACAACCAAAGGGTCAAAGAAGATATCAAAAGGAAATAAAAAGCTATCTTGGAACAAATGAATAAAAATACAACCTATCAAATATTGTGGGATGTAGCAAAAGCACTTTTGAGGAAACAGTTTATAGCAATAAACACATATATTGAGAAATTAGAAAGATCCCACATTAACAAGCTAACTTTATACCTCAAGGAACTAGAAAAAGAATAACAAATTAAGCCTAAAGTTAGCACAAGGAAAGGAGTAATAAAGATCAGAGCGGAAATAAATGAAATAGAGACCAGAAAAACAATAGAACAGATCAATGAAACTAAGAGCTGGTTCTTTGAAAAGATACACAAAACTGTTGAACCTTTAACTAGACTAAGAAAAAAAAAATAAAACTCAAATAAAATTAGAAATAAAAACGGAAACATTATAACTGATACTGCAGAAATACATAGATTCATAAGAGACTACAATGAACAATTATACGCCAAAAATTGCATAACCTAGAAGAAATGTATAAATTTCTAGAAATGCACAATCAACCAAAACTGGATCAAGAAGTAATAGAAAATCTGAACAGACCAATAATGAGTAAACAGATGAAATCAGTAATCAAAAAAATTCCCAACACAGAAAACTCCAGGATGAGATGGCTTCATTAGAGAATTCTACCAAATATTTAATGAATTAACACCAATACTTCTCAATCTCTTCCAAAATATCAAGGAGGAAGGAATAATTCAAAGCTCATTCTATGATGCCAGCATTGCCTTGACACCAAAACCAGATAAGGATACCACAAAAAAGAAAACTATAGACCAATATTCCTGAGGAATACAGATGCAACAATTCTCAACAAAATGTTAGCAAACTGGATTCAAGAACACATCAAAAGAAGTATACACCCTGACCAAGTGGGATTTATCCATACAATGCAAAAGTGGTTCAACACATGCAAATCAATAAATGTTATACATCACATCAATAAAATGAAAGATAAAAATCACATGATGATCTCAATAGACACAGAAAAACATTTGACAAAATATAATATCCTTTTATGATAAAACACCCTTAACAGATTGGGTATAAAAGAAACATATCTCAACATAATAAAGGCCACAGTAAACACATAGCTAATAGTACATTCAATGTAGGAAAACTGAAAGTGCTTTTTGAAAGGTCAGGAACAAGGCCAGGATGCCCACTATCACCACACCTAATCAAGATATTACTGGAAGTCTTAGGTAGAGCAATTAAGCAAGACAAAGTACAATTGTTGCTATTTGCTGATGATATTATCTTATACGTCGAAAATACCAAAGAGTCAGACAAAAAACTGTTGGAATTAATCAGCAATTTCAGTAAAGTACAGGACACAAAATCAACATACAAAAATCAGATGCATTTCCTTTTATTAATGATGAAGCATCTGAAAAAGAAATAAAGAACACTATACTGTTCACAATAGTATGAAAAAAGTAAACTACTTAGGAATAGATTTAATCAAAGAAGTTTTAAGATCTGTACAGTGAAAACTGTAAGACACTCCTGAAAGAAACCAAAGAAGATACAGACTAATGGACAGACATCCCAGTCCCCTTAGCTGGTTTGAAAACCGGTGGGACTGACAGCAGGGCTGCAAGAAACCTAAATTCTGACCATAAAGAGCATGCTCACACATGCTTACTCCTGAAACAAGGCAAAGGAAGCTGATTGAAACTGCAGGGGATTCTTGCCAGTTTCCCACAATGCCCTAGCATCCTCCCCAAACTGAACTGAGTGCCTGATCCAGCCTATCTGGCTCCATGGCTCCGCCCTACATTATGGTGACGGATGCCATTGCTGAGGAGAGTGTACAGTTGTTGGGGACAGAGTCAGCTTAGACACAGCACAGCATCCAAATGGGGTGAGGACTTCCATTACTGGCATTCTTGGAGATGGCAGATTGGGTGTGGAATGGGGCTCTGATTGTGCCACGACTCCCCAAGTGTGCATCATGGCCCAAATCGAGGGCCTGCTCCAGCCCCTCTTGTTCAAGCACAGCTCCCCGCTAGGGTAAGATGCTAATGATGGGAGGGGAAGAGTGCACACTCAGAGGGAATGGAACCAGCTTGAATCTGACCCTCAGGGCTTCTTTTTCCATCACCTTCGGACCTGCCCCTAGCCCTGATAGGATGGAATCAGCCACTGAGCATAAGAGAAGCCCAGGTTCACTTCTGGCTCTGACTTTAGACCCTCATCTCCCTCCGCACCTCCCACTAAGGTGATAGCTGCCAGCACACCTAGGGGGAAGATGTGACCCATGCTCACTTCAGACCCAATTCTCCAATCAAAGCCACTGGGCAAAGGTATACTGCATAGGAAAGCACCCATACAGAGATACACCTTCATGACAGGGGACCAGGTTACTGTTTCACCTAAATTTATAGAGACAGAGAAGTTAAACAAAATAAGAAGATAAAGGAATTTGTTTCAAATGAAAGAACAAGAAAAAAACCTGAGAAAAACTAATCAGAGATGAATACTTTACCAGATAAAGAGTTCAAAGCATTAGTAATAAGAATGATAAATGAACTAGGAAAAAGAAAAGATTAACACAGACAGGATTTTAACAAGAAACTAGAAGATATGAAAAAGAACCAGTCAGAGCTGAGGAATACAATAACTAAAATGAAAAACACACTAGAAGGAATTAACAGCAGACTAGGTGATACCGAAGACAGTGTAAGTGATCTGGAAGATAGAATAATGGAAATCACCCAATTAGAACAGCACCAATTAAAACAAATTAAAAAATTAAAACACTTTAAGGGATCTTTAAGACAACATGAAGCATACGAACATTCACATTATAGGGGTCTCAGAAGGAAAAGAGAGAGAGAAAGGGGTAGAAAATGTATTTGATGAAATTACAGGTGAAAACTTCCTGAGTCTGAAGAAGGAAACAGATATCCAGGTACAGGAAGCACAGAGAGTCCCAAATGAGATGAACCGAAGAGACCCACATCAAGACATAATTAAAATGGCAAAAATTAAAGATAAAGACAGAATTATAAAAGCAGCAACACAAAATCAAAGGGTCATATACAAGGGAACCCCCACAAGGCGATCAGCTTATTTTTCTGCAGAAACTTTGCAGGCCAGAAGGGAGAAGCATGATATATTTAAAGTGATGAAAAGGAAAAACCTACAGCCTAGGATATTCTACACAGCAAGATTATCATTCAGACTTGAAGGAGAGATAAAGAACTTAGACAAACAAAAACTAAAAGAATGCAACCATACTAAGTAACACTATAAGGAGTGTTAAAGTTTATTCTCTAAGTGGAAAAGAAAAGGTTACAACAAGAATTTATAGGAAAGGAAAAAATCCAATTAGTGAAGGTAAATATATAGTAAAGGTTGTGGATCAACCATTAAATAATCTAGTACAAATATTAAGAGAAAAAAATATTGCAAAATGGATAAACAGTTGAGGGATAAAATGAAGATGTAAAACATGTGTATTTGTCAAATATACAAAATGTGGGGGAAGGGAGATCTACATAAAAAATGTAGATCTTTTGGAATGTGTTTGAACTTAAATGACCATCAATTTAAAACAAGTGTATATATAGTCATAAGTCAACATATATGAACATCATGTGACCACAAATTAAAAACCTACAATAGATCCATCCACATATATCATATATTAACACATATATGTGGAATCTAGAAAAATGGTACAGATGAACCTATTTGCAGGGCAGGAACAGAAAGGCCTACGTAGAGAATGGACGTGTGGATACAGGCGGGAAGGGGAGGGTGGGATGAATTGGGAGATTAGGTTTGACATAAATACACTACCGTGTGTAAAATAGATAGCTAGTGGGAACATGCTGTATAGCAGAGGGACCTCAGCTCAGTGCTCTGTGATGGCCTAGTTGGGTGGGATGCAGGGAGAGGGAGGTCCAAGAGGAAGGGGATGTGTGTATGCGTATGGCTGATTCACTTCGCTGTGCAGCAGAAACTAACACAACATTGTAAAGCAATTATACTCCAATAAAAAAAAAACCTACAATAGATATACAAAACTAGAGATAAAGAAACACAAGCACACCATTAAAAGAAACATAAACCACAAAGGAAGTAATAAAAAAAGAAAAAAAGAACAGAGAAGAAATACAAAAACAACCAGAAAACAAGAAACAAAATGGTAGTAAGGACACAACTATCAATAACCACTTTCAATGTCAAAGGACTAATGCTCCAATGAAAAGACATAGGATGACTGATTGGATTGAAAAAACCAGACCCTTCAATATGCTTCCTATAGGAGATTCATTTCAGGACTAAAGACACACACAGACTGAAAGTAAGGGAATGGAAAAAGATATTTCATGCAGGTGGAAATGACAAGAAAGCAGGGGTAGCAATACTCGTATCAGACAAAATAGACTTTAAAACAAAGTCTATAACAAAAGACAAAGAAGGACATTATACAGTGATAAAGGAATCATTACAAGAAGATGATATTACACGCATAAACATATATGCACCCAATACAAGAGCACTTAAATACATAAAGAAAATACAGACATAGAGGGAGAAATTGACAATATAATAATAGTAGGAGACTTTAACATGACACTGACATCAATGGACAGAGCATTCAAACAGAAAATCAGTAAGGAAACAGTGGTTTTAAAAGACACAATAGACCAGGTGAACTTAATAGATATCTACAGGTCATTACATCCAAAACCAGTAGAATACAAATCCTTTTCACGTGTACATGGAACATTTTCCAGGATAGATCACATGCTAGGCTACAAAACAAATATCAACAAACGTAAGAGGATAAAAATTATATCAAGACTTTTTTTTTTTTCCGGATCACAGTAGTATGAAACTAGAAATCAACTTCAGGAGAAAATGGGGGAAAAAACATATGGAGAATAAACAATACCTACTGAAAAAAATGGGTCAATGAAGAAATCAAAGAGTAAATCAGAAGGTACCTCAAGACAAATGAAAATGGAAACACAACACTCCCCAACCTATGAGATGCAACAAACACAGTTCTAAGAGGGAAGCTTGTAGCAATCAGGCTTTCTTTAAGAAATAAGAAAAATCTCAAATAAACAACCTAACCTACCACTTATAAGAATTAGAAAAAGAAGAACAAACAAAGCCCAAAGTCAGCAGATGGAAGTAAATAATAACAATCAGAGAGGGAATAAATAGAGATTAAAAAAACAATAGAAAAGATTAGTGAAACCAAGTGCTGTTTTTTTGAAAAGATAAACCAAGTTGATAAACCATTAGCCAGACTGATTAAGAAAAAGAGAGGACCCAAATAAACAATATCAGAAATGAAAGAGGAAAAATAACAACCAACATTACAAGAACACAAAAAAACCATAAGAGAATACTGCAGTTATATGCCTACAAATTGAAAAATCTAGAATTAACAAATTTCTAAAAACATAAAACTTTCCAAGACTGAATTAAGAAGAAACAGACAATTTGAACAAAATGACCACTAGTAGTAAAATTGAATTTGTAATTTAATAAAAGCTCTCAGCATATGAAAGTTCAGGACTGGCTGGCTTCACAAGGGAATTCTACCAAACATATAAAGAAGAACTTACACCTATCCTTCTCAAACTAGTCCAAAAAAGTGAAGGGGATGGAACACTCCCAATTTCATTCCATGAGGCCAGCATTACCCAGATTTATTGGATTTAAGTTGGATTTATTCCATGGTCACAAGGATGGTTCAACATTAACAAATCAATCAATGTGATATACTACATTTACAAAGGAAAGGATAAAAATCACATGATCATCTCAATAGACATAGAAAAAGCATCTGACAAAATTCAACATTCATTCATGAGAAAAACTCCCATCAAAGTTGGCGTAGAGGAAACATAGCTCAACATAATAAAGACCATTATGACAAACCCACAGCCAACATCATACTCAATGCTGAAAGCCTGAAAGCCTTTCCTCTAAATTCAGGAACAAGACAAAGATGCTCACTCTCACTACTTAACACAGTATTGGATGGTAGAGCCACAGCAATTATACAGGGAAAAGAAATAAAAGACATCAACATTAAAAGGGAAGAGGTAAAACTGTCACTATTTGCAGATGACATGATATTTAATATAGAAAACTCTCAAGTCTCTACCTCAAAACTGTTAGAACTAATAAATGAATTTAGCAAGGTTGCAGGATACAAGATTAATATACAGAAAACTTGCATTTCTATACACTAATAATGAACTATCAGAATGAGAAAGTAAAAATAATCCCATTTCAAATCACATCAAAAAGAATAAAACATCTAGGATAAACTTAAAAAAGGAAGTGAAGGATCTATACACTGAAAACTATAAAATAGCAATGAAGGAAAGTGAAGATGATAGAAATGAATGGAAATATATCCTATGCCCTTGGATGAGAAGAGTTAATAAAATGTCCACACTACCCAAAGAAATCTACAGATTTAATTCAATCAATTTCAAAATACCCAAGACATTTTTTCACAGAACTAGAGCAAATAATCCTAAAATTCATATATAATCACAAAAGTGTCTGAGTTGCCAAAGCAATCTTGAGAAAAAAGAACAAAGCTGGAGCTATCACCTTCCCAGACTTCAGACTGTATTATATATCTACAGTAATCAAAACAACATGATACTGACACAAATTCAGACACATAGATCAATGGAAGAGAATAGAAAGCCCGAAAATAAACCCACACACTTATGGTCAATTAATGTACAACAAAGGAAGAATATACAATGAAAAAAGACAGTCTCTTCAACAAATGATGCTGGGAAAACTAGACAGCTACATGTAAAACAATGAGATTAGAACATTACCTCACACCGTATATGAAAATAAACTCAAGATGGATTAAAGACCTAAATGTAAGACCTGAAACCGTAAAACTCCTACAAGATAATTTAAGCGAAATACTCCTTGACACAAATTATAGCAATATTTTTTGGTTCTATCTCCTAAGACAAAAGAAATAAAAGCAAAAATAAACAAATAGGACCTAAATGAACTTAAAAGCTTTTGCACAGCGAAGGAAACATTTGACAAACCAAAAAAACAACCTACAGAATTGGAAAAAGAATTTGCAAATAATATGACTAATATATAAACAGCTGATACAAGTCAGTATCAAAAACCAAACAACCTAATCAAAAAATGGACAGAAGACCCGAGCAGAAATTATTCCAAAGAAAACATACAGATGGTCAACAAACATAGGAGAAGATGCTCAATGTTGCTAATTATTAGAGAAATGAAAATCAAAACCACAGGAGGTATCGCCTCACACCTGTTAGATGGCTATGTTCAAAAAGTCTATAACAAATGTTGGCGAGGATGAGGAGAAAAGGGAAATCTAGTACACTGTTGGTGGGAATGTAAGTTGGTGCAGCCACTATCAAAAACAGCATGAAATTTCCTCAAGAACTAAAAATAAAACTACCATATGGTTCAGCAATTCAACTCCTGGGTATATATCTGGAAAAATTGAAAACACTACTTTGAAAAAAATATGCACTCCAATGTCCATAGCAGCATTATTTACAACAGCCAGGATATGGAACAACATAAGTGTCCATCAACAGATGAAAGAATAGAGAAAAAATGATGTATATATAAAATGGAATATTACTTAGCCAAAGAAAGAATGAAATTTTGTCATTTACAGCTACCTGGATGGAAATTGGGAGTATTATGCTTAGTAAAAATGTCAGACAGAGAAAGACAAATACTGTATGTTATCATTTATATGTGGAATCTAAAAAATAAAACAAACAAATAAATATCACAAAACTGAAGCAGACTGACAGATACAGAAAACAAACTAGTAGCCCATGCACCTAGAGCCTGTGCTCCACAACAAGAGAAACCACCGCAATGAGAAGCCCATGCACCACAAAGAGTAGCCCCCACTCACTGCAACTAGAGAAAGCCCACTGACAGCAATGAAGACTGAATGCAGCCAAAATTTGAAAAAAGTTAAAAAAAAAAAAAAATGCATCCTTATGTTCATAGCAGCACTATTCACAATAGCCAAGACATGGAAGCATCCTAAATGTCCATCAACAGGTGGATGGATACAGAAGATGTGGTATATATATATACAATGGAATATTACTCAGCCATTAAAAAGAGTGAAATTATGCCATTTGCTGCAACATGGATGGACCTAGAGATCATCATACTAAGTGAAGTAAGTCAGAGAGAGACACGTGCCATATGATATCACAAATATGGAATCTAAAATATGACACAAATGAACTTATCTACAAAACAGAAACAGACTCACAGACATAGAGAACAGACTTGTGTTGCCAAGGGGGAAGGGGGTGGGAGATGGATGAATTGGGAGTCTGTGATTAGCAGGTGCAAATTATGATACACAGAACGGATAAACGACAAGGTCCTACTGTACAGCACAGGGAACAATATTCAATATCCTGTAACAAACCATAATAGAAAGAATGGAAAAAGTATATATATATGTATAACTGAGTCACTTTGCTGTACAGCAGAAATTAACACAACATTGTATACCAACTATACTTCAATAAAATAATACTTCTAAAGAAAAAATAAAAGAAAACAAACTAGTGATTACCAGTGGGGAGAGGGAAATGGGAGGGTCAAGACAGGGGTAGGAGTTTAAGTGGTACAAACTATTATGTATAAAATAAATAAGCTGCAAGAATATATTATACAGTACAGGATATATAGCCAATATTTTATAATAACTTTAAATGGAGTATAATCTATAAAAAAGTATTGAATCCCTATAACACGAATGCCCACCAATAAATGAATGGAATAAAAAGATGTAGTATGTACACATAATAAATTAGTCAGCCTAGAGAAAGGAGGATATTCATCCATTTGCAATAATATTAATGGAACTTAAGTACATTATGCTAAGCAAGATAAGCCAGAAAGAGAATGACAAGTACTGTATGATATCACTTACATGTGGAATCTAAAAAAACCTAACCTGTAAAAACTGAGTAAAATGGTGGTTAGTGGGGATGGGGAAGGTGGTAAGATTAATTTGTGGTTAAGCGTACAGGCTTGTAATTAGTAGTTTTTAAGCCTTAGAGCTCTATTGCACAGTATAATAAATATAGAAAATAATATTGTACTATTATTATATAATGTGATAAATATTACTACAACGGCAATCATATCAAAATAGATATCAAGGAAACATGCTGTATACTTTAAACTTACACAATGTTACCTGTTAAATTTATTCAATACAAAGAATTTTTTAAAAAGAATTCACAATAATCCTCTTAAAGTAATTTAGTGAACTACAAGAACACACAGATGGACAGCAATGTAGGAAAATAATACATAAACAAAATGAGAAGCTCAAAAAAGAAACAGAAACCTTGAAAAAATACAAACAGAAATTCTATATCTGGAAAACATAATGACTTAACTGACAAGCTCAACAGAGAGCTCCAAAGGCAGACTCGACCATGCAGAAAAAAGAATCAGCAACCTGGACAATATGACAACTGAAATTTTATATAGTCTGAGGAGCAAAAGAGAAGTGTAAAAAAAAAAAAAGAAGAATAAAGCTTACAGGAAATATGGGGCATAATTAAAAGGAATAATATTTGCATCATGGGAATTTCAGAAGAAGAGAAAGAGAAAAGGACAGGAAGGTTATTACTGCAATAATTGTTGAAATCTTCCCACCTGGAATGAGAAATAGACATTGAGGTCCAAGGGGCCCAAAGGACCCCATATAGATTTAAAATGAACAGGGCTATACTGAGATGGATTTTAATTAAATTGTCAAATGTCAAAACATAGAAAAGATTTTAAAAGCAGCAAGAGCAAAAAGAGGAGTTATATACAAGTGAATCCCCATAAGACTATCTGTGCATTTCTCAACAAACTTTACACACCAGAAGAAAATAAAATGGCATATTCAAAATAGTGAAAGAAAACTGTCTAATAAAGAATACTATACCTAACAAAGTTGTCCTTCAGAAATGAGGGAAGGATAAAGACTTTCCTGAGCAAAAAAAAACTGAGTGAATTCATTACATGAGACCTGCCTTAAAAGCAATGCTAAAAGGAGTACTTTGAGTGAAAATAAAAGGACACAAATTAACATTATAAAAACATAAGGAGTGTAAAACTTACTGGTAATGGTAAAATAGTCAAAATTGTAACAGGGTAATGGTAGTGCATAATTCACATACAACAGTAATATAAAATTTTAAAAATGTAATAGAAATAACCATAACTACAATAATTTGTTATTAGTTACATAATATAGAAGACTATGTACACCATAATGTGAATAACCTAAAATGTGAAGGGAAGGGGAAATAAAATTATAAAGCTTAGGGATTCTATTGAAGTTAAGTTGTTGTTGGTTTAAAATAGGGTTTTAGAATTTTAAGATATTTTATGTAAGCTTCATGGTAACCAAAAGTGTAAGACTGGTAGTAATTACACAAAAGAACAAAGTCAAAGCATACTGATATCACAAGACATCAAAGCACAAAAAAAGACAGCAGGATAAGTAACAAGGAACAATGGATCTACAAAACAACCAGAAAACAGTTAACAAAATGGAAATAGTAAGTCCTCAGTTATCAATAATTACTTTAAATGTAAGTTGATTAAATTATCCAATTAAAAGACAGAGAATGACTGAAAGGATTTAAAAAAAAAGATTCAAGGATACACTGCTTGTGAGATACTAAGTTAAAAACACACATAGACTGAGAGTGAAGAGATGGAAAAAGTTATTTCAAGCAGATGGTAACCAAAAATGGCAGGGGTAGCTACACTTATATTAAAAATAGACTTTAAATTAAATGTGGTAAAAAGGGACAAAGAATGTCTTTATCTAATGATAAAGGGGTCAATACATCAAGAAGATATAGCAATTGTAAATATGTACGTGCCCAACATCAGAGCACCTAAAATGTAAAACAAAAACTAACTATACTAAGAGGAGAAATAAAGAGCAATACAGTAATAGTTAGGGACTTTAATGTCCCACAGTCAACAATGTTTAGATCATCCAGACAGAGAATCAATAAAGAAACAGTGGAGCTGAACAACATTCTAAACCAAATGGACCTAACAAACATATATAGAATGTTCTATCTGACAACAGCAGAATATACATTTTTCTCAAGTACACATGGAACATTTTCTAGGATAGACCATATGTTAGGCCACAAAACAAGTCTTAGCAAATTCAAGAAGTTTGAAATCATCCCAGTATCTTCTCTGACAACAATAGTATTAAACTAGAAATCAATAAGAAAAGGAAAACTGGAAAATTCACAAATACATGGAAATTAAACAATAGTCTCCTAAACAACCAATGGATCAAAGAAGAAATTAAAGGGGAAATAAAAAGTATCTTGAAAGAAACGAAAATGGAAACACAATACACCAAAATGTATGAAATGTAGCAATATTAGTTCTAAGAGGTAAGTTTATAGCAATAAATGCCTACATTAAGAAGCAAGAAAGATTCGAAATAAACTACCTACCTCTATGCTTTAAGAAATTGGAAAAAGAAAAACAAACTGAGCCCAAAGTTAGAACATAAGGAAGGAAAATGTAAAGATTAGAGCAGAAGTAAATGAAATAGAGAACAGAAAAACAATAGAAAAAATTAATCAAACTAAAAGTTGGATCTTTGAAAAGATAAACAAAATTGATAAAACTTTAGCTAGATTAACCTAGGAAAAAAGAGAGAGGTCTCAAATCAACAAAATTGTAAATTAAAAAAAAAAAGACATTACCATGGATACCACAGAAATACAAAGAATCAAGAGAGGCTACTATAAAAAACTATATGTCAACAAACTGGCCAACGTAGAAGAAATGGAAAAAGTCTTAGAAACATACAAACAGCCAAGACTGAGTTAGGAAGAAATAGGAAGCCTGAATTATCCAATTATCATATGGAGAGTGAATCAATAACCAAAAATCTCCCAATGAAGAAAAGCGCAGGATCAGATGGCTTCACTGGTGAATTTTACCATTCATTTAAAGAATTAACACTAATCCTTCTCAAACTCTTCCAAAAATTCAATGGAGAGACAACACTTCCAGACTCCTTTTACAAGACCAGCATAACCATTCTACTAAAGCCAGAAAAGAAAACTACAGACCAATATCCCTGATGAATATAGATGAAAAAATTCTCAAAATATTAGCAAACTGAATTCAGAAGCACATTAAAAGTCTTATTCAGCATGATCAAGTAGGATTTTTACCCAGGATGCAAGGATGTTTTGACATATGCAAACTAATCAGTGGGATATAACACATTAATAGAATGAAAGGAAAAAATCATATCATCTCAATAGATGCAGAAAAAGTATTTGACAAAATTAAACACCGATTCATGATAAAAATTCTTAACTAGTTAGGTACAGAAGGAATGTATGTCAACATAATAAAGCTCATATATGATAAACCCACAGCTAATATCATTCTCAGTGGTGAAAGTTTGAAAGATTTCTCTCTAAGATTGGGAATGATCCAAGGCTGCCCACTCTCACCACTCTTATTCAACATAGAACTGGAAGTGTTTGCCAGTGCACTCAGGCAAGAAAAAGGAAAACAAAAGGCATCAGAATTGGAAAGGAAGAAGTAAAATTTTCTCCATTTGCAGATGACATGATTTTATATGTAGAAAGTACCAAAGTGTCCACCAAAAAACTCTCAGATGTAATCAACAAATTCAGTAAAGTTGCAAGATACAAAATTAATGCACAAAATTAGTAGCATTTCTATATGCTAAGAGTGAATTTTCTTAAAAAGAAACAAAACGATTCCATTTACAATAGCATCAAAAACAACAAAATTCTTAGGAATAACCTTAACCATAGAAGTGAAAGATCTCTACTCTGAAAACTACAAGACACTGATGAAAGGAACTGAAGAAGACAAAAGTAAGTGGAAAAGTTTCCTATATTCATGGGTTGGAAGAATTAATACTGTTAAATTGTCCATATTACCAAAAGCCATCTATAGATTCAGTTCAGTCCCTATCAAGATTCTCATGGCATTTTTTTTCAGAAGTAGAAATAACAATCCTAAAATTTATATGGAACTATAAAAGACCCCAATAATCCAAAGTAATTCTGAAAAAGAACAACAAAGCTGGAGGCATCACAGTTCCTAATTTCAAGCTATACTATAAAGCTATAGTAGTCTAAACATTATGGTACTGGCATAAAAACAAGCAAATAGATTAACGGAACAGAATTGAGAGTCCACAAATAAGTCTAAGTGTACACGGTCAACGAGTATTTGACAAGGAAGCCAAGAATACTCAATGGAGGAAAGATAGTCTCTTCAATTAATGGTGCTGGGAAAATTGGTAATTCACATGTAAAAGAATAAAACTCGACCTCTCTCTTACCCTACTCACAAAAATTAACTTTAAATTTATTAAAGACTTAAATGTTAGACCTGAAACCATGAAACTCCTGGAAGAAAACATAGGAAAAACCCTCCTTGACACGGGTCTTGGCAATGATTTTTTTGGATATGTCCCCTAAAGCACAAGCAACAAAATCAAAAGAAACAACTGAACTGAGACTACATCTGCACTGCAAAAGAACACAATCAACAAAAGACAACCTATAGAATGAGAAAAATATCTGCAAATCATATATATGATAAGCGGTTAAAATTTAAAATACATAAAGTACTCATAAAACTCAATAGCAAAAAAGTATCACTGATAAACATAGATGCAAAAATCCTCAAGAAAATACTAGCAAACTGAACCCAGCAATACATTAAAAGGATCATACACCATGATCAAGTGGCATTTATTCCAGGATGCAAGGATTTTTCAATATCCACAGATCAATCAGTGTGATACAACGTGTTAACAAACTGAAAAATAAAAACCATATGATCATCTCAATAGATGCAAAAAAAGCTTTTATCACACCCATTTATGATAAAAACTCTCCAGAAAGTGGGCATAAAGGGAACTTACTTCAACATAATAAAGGCCATATATGACAAACTTACATCATTTCAATCACTGAAACATCATTCATCATTCATCATTTCAATCACTGAAACATCATAACATCATTCTCAATGGTGAAAAGCTGAAGGCATTCTCTCTAAGATTAGGAACAAGACAAAGATGTCCACTGTCACCACTTTTATTCAACATAGTTTTGGAAGTCCTAGCCATGGCAATCATAGAAGAAAAAGAAATAAAAAGAATCAAAATTGGAAAAGAAGAAGTAAAAACTGTCACTGTTTGCATATGACATGACACTATGTATAGAAAATCCCAAAGATGTTACCAGAAAACTACTAGAGCTCATCAGTGAAGTTGGTAAAGTTGCAGGATACAAAATTAATACACAGAAGTCTATTGCATTTTTACACACTAACAACGAAAGAACAGAAAGAGAAATTAAAGCAACAATCCCATTTATCATTGATCAAAAAGGATAAAATACCTATGGATAAACTTAGCTAAGGAGGCAAAAGACCTGTACACTGAAAACTAAGATGCTAATGAAAGAAATTAAAGATGACAAAAACACATGGAAAGATATACCATGTTCTTGGATTGGAAGAATCAATATTGTCAAAATGACTATACTACTCAAGGCAATCTACAGATTTGATGCAATCCCTATCAAATTACCAGTGGCATTTTTTACAGAACTAGAAAAAATAATTTTAAATTTGTACAGAAACACAAAAGACCCCGAATAGCCAAAGCAATCCTGAGAAAGGAAAAAAGGAGTTAGAGGAATCAGGCTCCCCAACTTCAGACTATACTACAAAGCTACAGTCATCAAAACAGCATGGTACTGGCATAAAAACAGAAATATAGATCAACAGAATAAAATAGAAAGCCCAGAAATAAACCCACACACCTATGGTCAATTAATCTACAACAAAGGAAGCAAGAATATACAATGGAGCAAAGACAGTCTCTTCAATAAGTGGTAGTGGGAAAACTGGACAGCTACATGTAGAAGAATGAAAATAGAACATTCCCTAACACCATACACAAAAATAAACTCAGAATGGATTAAAGACCTAAATTTAAGATCAGACACTATAAAACCCTTAGAGGAAAACATAGGTAGAACACCATTTGACATAAATCACAGCAACATCTCCTTTGATTCACCTCCTAGAGTAATGAAAATAAAAACAGAAACAAATGGGACCTAATTAAATATAAAAGCTTCTGCACAGCAAAGAAAATCATAAACAAAATGAAAAGACAACCCACAGAATGGGAGAAAATATTTGCAAATGAAGCAGCTGACAAAGGATTAATCTCCAAAATATACAAACAGCTCATGCAGCTCTATGTCAAAAAAAAAAAAACCCACTCAAAAAATGGGCAGATAATCTAAATAGACATTTCTCCAAAGAAGACATACAGATGGCCAAAAGGCACATGAAAAGATGCACAAATTGCTAATTATTAGAGAAATGCAAATCAAAACTACAATGAGATATCACCTCACACCAGTCAGAATGGCCATTACCAAAAAGTCTACAAACAATAAATGCTGGAGAGGGTGTGGAGAAAAGGGAACCCTGTTGCACTGTTGGTGGGAATGTAAACTGGTACAGCCACTATGGAGAACAGTATGGAGGTTCCTTAAAAAACTAAAAATAGAACTACCAAATGATCCAGCAATTCCACTCTAGGGCATATATCTGGAGAAAACCATAATTTGAGAAGATACATGCACCCCAATATTCACTGCAGCACTATTTATAGGAGTCAAGACATGGAAGCAACCTAGATGTCAATCAAGAGAGGAATGGATAAAGAAAATGTGGTACATATATACAATGGAATAATACTCAGCCAAAAACACACACACACACACAAAAAACAACGAAATAATGCCATTTGCAGCAACATGGATAGACCTAGAGATTGTCATACTGAGTGAAGTAAGTCAGACAGAGAAAGACAAATATCATATGATATCTCTTATATGTGGAATCTAATTAAAAAAATAATACAAATGGACTTATTTACAAAACAGAAACAGACTTATAGATATCAAAAACAAATTTATGGTTACCAAAGGGGAAATGTGGTGGGGAAGAGATAAATCAGGAGCTTGGGATTAACATACACACAGTACTATATATAAGAGAAATAACCAACAAGGGCCTACTGTATGGCACAGGGAACTCTACTCAGTATTCTGTGATAACCCATATGAGAAAAGAATATGAAAAAGAATGAATATATGTATATGTATAGCTGAGTCACTTTGCGATTTCACTTCAGGGAATATATCCAAAGGAAATGAAACACTAACTCAAAAAGATATCTGCACCTCCGTGTTCATAGCAGCATTATTTACACTAGTCAAGACATGGAAACAAACTAAGTGTGCAACAATGAATGAATGGATAAAGAAGCTGTGGTATATATTATATACTGGAATATTATTCAATCATAAAGAGACAAGGAAATTCTGCCACTTGTGACAACATGGATGGACCTTGAGGACATTCTCCTAAGTGAAATAAGGCAGAGAAAGACAGATACGCATAATCTCACTTGTAAGTAGAACCCTCCCCAAAACAAAAACAAAAAAACAAACTCAGAAAAAGAGATCAGATTTGTGTTCGCAAGGCAGGGTTTAGGGGGTGGAGGAATTGGAGAAAACTGGTCAAAAGGTACAAACTTCAAGTTATAAGATAAGTACGTATGAGGGATGTAATGCCCCGCATGATGACTATATTTAACATGGCCGTACGATGTAAAAGTTAAGAGTGTAAATCCTAAGACTTATCATCACAAGGAAAACAATTTTTTTCTTTATTGCTTTCTCTTTGTACTCTTTATATGATATGATGACGCTCACTAAACTTATTGCAGTAATCATTTCACAATATAAGTCAAACCATCATAATGTGCACTGTAAACTTATACACGGATGTATGTCAACTATATCTTAATAAAACTGGAAAAATAAAAAAACAGTTATAAAAATGAGTAATACCTTTGACAGATTCATCAGAAGCTGGACATAGTTGATAGAGACTCAGTGAGCTTGACAATGTCAACAGAAACTTCGGAAACTGAAATGCAAAGAGGAAGAATAAAATAGATAAAAACAGAACAACACCCAAGAACTGTGGGAAACTTTAAGAAGATGTAACATATATATAACTGGGATACCAGAAAAACAGAGAATGGAGCAGAAGAAATATGTGAAATATTAATGGCTGAGAGCTTTCCAAAATTAATGACAAACACTATACTTCAGATTCAGGAAATTCAGAGAACACTAAGTATAAAACTTATTAAAAAATCTATACCTAGGCATATCATATTCTTAATAGATTTAAAAGATAACTTTTTAAAAAGTAGTCACAGTAATGATGTATTGGGTGACACATGACATGGCATTTATTGGTGAAATATGTTGGCTTATCAACCTGGATAGAGCAGCTATTATTTTTCAGTTTATTACCCAAATTTTCATTAGCATCATGTAATATGTTATCAATATGTTGACCTATCATATTGAGAGAAAACTTTAATTTCATACTTATATCATCCTAGCATTTTATTCACTATAATTTTATATGCTGACATTATTCATTTCTCACCAACTGTTTGGCATCTCTTTTCCTGGGCAATAAGTTCTGCTAGTAAATAACTTATGTTCTGTGTCTTTTCACTGAATTTGATTTTGTTTTAAAAATAAGAGCTTTACTGTGCTTGTTTTGATATTCTAAGAGCACCTTAAGAAATAAACACTTTTATTTGTCAAATGCCTACGACTTGTAGTGAAGTGTTGTTTCAATTTTTCTGGAGACATTGATGTATTTCTGAGTTGCTTCCCACATACAGCGTAGTGAAATAGAACTGTTTGGGTTAGCATTTCAGCCCATACAGTACCCATTCGTAAGTAGCTGTCACTGTAAACACAGCCTCATTGGTATGCAGGTTCATTGTAGCACTAGTGTGGAGAAATGAATCAGATTATAATTCTTCATCATTAATATTTTAGACAAAAACTTCAAGATAATAATAATAAATAATAAATCAGTATACACATATGTAAAAAAATGTAAATAACCAGTAAAGAAATATTGCCAAAACATAAAGCCTTCACAAAATGATTCACTTCTGACCTACCCAACCCAAGTCTCGCAACATTTACAACCATAAAGTAGAAGAGGGCAGTTGACTGGGAGCACATAAAACTTCCATCTTTAGAATGAACATTTCCCTCTGATTCCTTACTTACACTGAGAGAATCTACTTGTCTGTATAAGAGGAGACTGGGAAGGTAATTTATGAGAGAGAAGCTGAGGCCACCAGCCTACACACTCCCCTCTGAGCAATGCAGTGTTACCTCTACATTACATCTGTAATTGTATCTGTATTACCTCAAAATCTGAGAATGAACTGAACCCAATGATCGTGGTTCTACTGCCCACTGCCATAGAAGAGTGAAAAAACTCTAAAGAAATTGCTAATGGGGATTCTCACTCACTGTCATCATTACAAGGGCTAGCATCACACAATATGTGAAGATTAAAAAACAATATGTAATTTTTTCAGATGACTATTTCTTGAAGAACCCTTACTGACATCTCCCCAAGCTCTCTGGTTGCACAGAACCTCAGCTGAGTGGCCAGCACTGGAGAGGTAGAGGTAGATTGATGTTCTTTGCTGGGATCTCTTTACATATGTCAATGGTATTCTTTGCTGTCCTCTTTTCCTGATTGATTTCCTAAGCTCACTCTCCCCTTCCTCTGTCACTGTCAACTCACTGGACAATTTGCTCTTCTGTCCTCTAGTCATAGAAAAAATCTAAAATGATTGCTTCAACAGATGAGATGAGGAACAGATGCTGGATTTGGTGTCACCCTTAGGAATTCTTGATGATTTGTTAGTCACACTGACAGAATTGTAAATGCTTAAGGACATTCACTGGAAATAGGAGAACCTGTTAGGCAATTATGATGACAGTCTCTAATCAACTGTCATATTAGGATGTGTTTATATTCAATCTGGACGTTATCATGATTAGGCTGAGAGACTTTAAGTACTAGAAATTCACTTAACAGATTTTTATGGAGTGTCTACTTTGTAGCAGGCAGTATTTTAAACCCTGGGATATGTATTATGAATGGTAGTCTACTCTGAAACTCTCTTCTCCCGAAAAGCTTTCATTCCAGAAATGCAGGAAAATACATATAATATTTTCCTTCATTGAGAAATGCCCTGTCTTAGGCCCAAAATCATGATCTTCATGTTTTCATTTCTTCCTTATAGCAGGCCACAGGGACTTATCCTACCTTCCTCCTTCTCATTAGCTATCACCATTTCTATCCCATTCCATTCAATCTAGCTGCAAAAAGGAATGCTTTGTACTTCCAACACCCCTTTGCTTATATTCTGAATTTTAATATTCAATACTATTTTAAGTTTTGGGATGTTGATAGTATCCCACATGGAGGAGGAAACACTAAAGCTTATTAGTAAGACAATACTACCTTAACAAATAAACTTCAAAATCTCAGTGGTTTATTTCTTGCTCATGCTAAGAAGAAGAAAACAGTACGTCCTAAGAGTGGAGGCCTTTCTTCCGAGGGCCGAATTCACACAGCGGCTCTTTTCACATAGCGGCTCTATCATCTCCAACACTGAGGTTTCCAGTGCCACGGTGCTTCCCTGCATCAATCGGGCAGAAAGGTAAAGAACACGGGGCATCCCTTGTAGGAGGTTTTCATGGATCAGGTTTATAAGTGAACACATATATTACATCTGTTCATATTCCATCATCTAGAACTTAGTCTATGGCTATGCCTACTTACAAGAGAATCTGGGAAATATAGTTCAGATATATGCCCAGAAAAAAAGAGTAAAACAGGTTATCTAATGAGGTAGTCAGTCTCTGCCATAAATAATGAGGATTCTAAGATTCTGGAATATTTCCAAGACTACTTATAGTAGTCAATTGATGATTATTAATTATAAATAAATAAATATTTAAAAAAATTATTAATCATAAATATTTTAAAAATTATTAATCATAAATAAATAAAAAATATTTAAAAAAAGGAAAAATCATCATTAAAAAATCTTAATTACATATCTACTCTCCAGAAGATACTACACCATTATACATCTCTAGAGTTGTGATTTACTTAAATAAAATCTCCATAAGGTGATTTTGTTTGTCTTCTTATACAATCCAGAACATAAAGGTGCTCAGTGTTTGAATGAATAAGTGTATAAACGAAAGAACGAATGAAAAATTGATTATCTTTTGACTCAAGTGAACAACTGGTCATTCTGATATTTCACACTGGTTGAATAGGATCCAATTACACTATTGTTAGTTGTCTATTCTGTCACTTATTCTAAGGAGGGAATAAAATAATTGGGAAAAAAATGAAGTGAAATAATAAATCTTAATTACAACACTCTGGTTTCTCCTCAGATTGAATAAATCTTTTGCCTTTTACTAAAGAGTTCCATGGAGAGGAATAACTCTGAGTCTTATAGCAATTTTTTGAGGCCTTGCCCTGGCAAGGTTACTTATCGTTGTCCAAATGAAAGAATTATTGCTGTTTTGCTTCTTACAGCAAAGCTACTTGCTAGTTTTTGCTAGTTACTTAGCGTATGTGTGCATATTAAAGCAAACAGGATTTTCTGGGAATCTGTGTACAAATAGGGTGCCCAGGTTCAATCGAACTGGATCCTGCATACATTCCGCAACTAAGCGTCTGCATGCCACAACTAAGACAACTAAGAAGTCCACATGCCACAACTAAGATAACTAAGACCAAGCGCAGCCTAAATAAATGAATAAATATTTTAAAAAAGGAAAAATCATCATTTAAAAAATCTTAATTACATATCTACTCTCCAGAAGATATTACACCTTGTTCTTTCCTTTAAACCTCTCTATCTAAGTGACAAAGAAACAGGAGGAATTCCAACACAATTATTACACAGCAATCAAACATATACCATATGCCAGGACAATCAAAACATGATCCCCATCAGCTAGGAGAAGCTCCTGTGGTTATCTGTTGCTGTAATGTAAGTCAAGGTTAGCCCAGCATAGCTGTGCCTCATGAAAGACAGTGGATGTAGATCTACCTATCCTTTGCCCTTTGCTGCCACCCCAAAACTGGAGATCCATCTTGGATCCTAATTTTTAATCAGTACATTTTGCAATGTAATGCACAGCTGTATATTCTCAACACTGTCAAATCTCTAGCTGACCGTGGACATAGTCCTTAGAATATCCTCATACAAGAATATATATATATATATATATATATATATATATATATATATATATATATATATCATCAAGGATTACAACATAAAGTGAAGAGTGCCATAATGGAGATATATATAAAATGTAATGGTTGAGTAGGAAAGAGAATAATGTGCTATTTTAGAGTTGAGGAAGCCTTTCCAGAGGGACTTCCCTTTGAGCTGAGAATTGCCACGTGAGCCAAAAGCAGGAGGCAAATGGATATCAAAGATTTGATGCATGCAAAGGTTTATGGGATGAAAGTGAGCAATATATGTAGCGAGGGCATGAAGTGAAAACTTGTAGGGGATAAAAAAAGAAAGAAGGTTGGGGTGAGATGCTGAAGGGCCTTTCATGTTATCTTAAGGTAATTATATATTTTGTTCAAAGCTAGGGATAAAGAAGCATGGTTTGGAAGAGCAAGGCAAATTATAGCTGTTTTGACACAGAAGATATTTTTCCATTTCAAAATTTAAAAGCTATTAACTTTTGTAACCAAATGATATATGCAGCAGACATCACTGGCTCTTAATCTCATTCTGACTTCTATCCCTAGGGTATGTTGAAAATTCAGTGAGCCTTAGGCATGGGATGAGGAAGGAGGTATAGTTTCAGAATAAGGATGATGAAGGTATGAAGCTCAGGGATGGCATAGGATTACTGCACATTACTTTTTTACGAAGAAAGAGGTATAAGAAAACAAAACATCTTGAACTCTAATGGTGTTGGTTATTTTGGGGGCCATGTCAAGTGTTCCTGAGTAAAAACATCAAGTGTCCTGTGTTAAAATAGCTTTCACTAACCATTCCGTGCCTTCCAGGAAATATGGACAATTGTTTTTTAAAGAAAAGGTTTTCTTAACCAAAGTAAGAAATATAATAGGTTACCTATAATAGAGGGACATTTTAAAGATAAACTAAGACCAATATGTTGAAATCACTGGGATCCAGAGCCTAGATAACATGTATTTGATAAATGAATAACTGAGACACAAAATAATTTTCTAATAGTTAAGACTGCCTTGGGAAACAGTGGGTCCCAAGAATAAAGTTATTCAAACATAAGATTAGATGCTATAGAAAAGAATTCTAGCAGCATATGAGTTGTTAATCATTTATGGCTTCTCCTGAACCCTAAATTCAACAATCATTATAAGCATTGCCTCAACTCAAATTGGTAGCAAGCTTTTCGTATTGAAATATGAAACAAGATTCCATATTGAGTAAGGCATAAACCTTTATAGAACATAGATTTTGTGATAATGCCAAGATACACATTGAAGAAACTCTACTACCCAAAGTTCATTTAGTATTTGTTCAAAAATATTTATTGGGTATCTGCTATGTTGAAGGCATTGTTTATTAGTACTGCTGATATTTTTTTGAACTAAAATCCATAAAATTCCAAATAGAAAGTATATTTTATTAGAAGACAAATAATGAACAAACAAACAAATACATATAAAAATGGCAGGTTGGGGCTTCCCTGGTGGTGCAGTGGTTGAGAATCCGCCTGCCAATGCAGGGGACACGGGTTCGAGCCCTGGTCTGGGAAGATCCCACATGCCGCGGAGCAACTGGGCCCGTGAGCCACAACTACTGAGCCTGCGTGTCTGGAGCCTGTGCTCCGCAACAAGAGAGGCCGCGATAGTGAGAGGCCCGCGCACCGCAATGAAGAGTGGCCCCCGCTCGCCACAACTAGACAAAGCCCTCGCACAGAAACGAAGACCCAACACAGCCAAAAAATAAATAAATAAATAAATAAATAAATAAATTTTAAAAATGGCAGGTTACAATGAGTTTGATATTTAAAACCAAAAGCATAGAGAGAGGTACAGAGTGATGAAAGATAATGATGACTTTTAATAGAGTGAAAGAATCCTTGAGAAAGAAGATAACTGAGTAAAGATCTGTATGAAGCAATGGAGCAAACAAAGAGATGATAGGAAGGAAATTCTTTCCAGGCAGAAGGAAGAGATGATACATAGGTCCTGAAGAAGTGAACAACTTTACGTGGTTAAAGAGCAGTATTAATTCCAGTAGGGGAGGAGCAGAGTAATTTAGGAGAGAGTTATGGGAGAAAAATTTAAAGAGGGTGTGGGGCAAGATGTTCTAGGGCTTCAAGGAGTATGGCAAGTAGTTCGGATTTTAATCTAATGGTGTAGGGAGGAAGTCTTTGGGAGGTTTAAACAGGGAAATGATATAATCTTATGTGTATATTTTTAAAATACTGTAGGTATTTTAAAAATACTTATGGTATTTCAGGAATAGACTGTAGGGGAATAAGAGTACAATAAGGAAACAGAAGACTTCAGTACTCTATACAAGATGAGGATGGCTTAAACTAGGGTGGTAGCAGTGTTTGGTAATTGGTTTATATTTTGAATGTAGCTCTTTCAGGAATTTTTTTGTCTGGATAGGATATGGAGCTGTAGGAAAGAGAGGAATCAAGAACAAATCCTGGATTTGTGGGCTATAAAACCTAGGTAAAGGTTTCTAAATGGGAAGACCACATGAAGAAAGTTTTTTGTGTGATTATTTATTTGGCAAGTGCAACAAGATAATTAAGACTTATCTTTTATTTCTGTTAATTTGGAGAAGCTTATTAGGCATCCAACTGGTAATGTTGAGAAGGTAGTTGGTTCTGTTACTCTGGATGTCAGGACAGGGCCAGAGCTGTAATTATTAATTTTGGAGATCTTACCATATGGATTCCATTTAAACCATGAGACTTAATGTGATTATCCAGAGTGGCAGTTTGGGAAAAGAGCAGAAAATCAAGGACTGAATGTTGTGGGAGAAAACACTAACAATGAAGCCAATGAGTTAAGAGAAAGAGGAGAAGAGTATGGTAACTTGAAAGCCAACTGAGAAAATGAAAGACTACTTACTATGTATGTCAAATCATACAGAGATATCAAGAAATATGATTAGGAGATTAACCAAGATGGCGGAGTAGAAGGACGTGCTGTCACTCCCTCTTGCGAGAGCACCAGAATCACAACTGACTGCTGGACCATCATTGACAGGAAGACCCTGGACTTCACCAAGGAGGATACCCCACGTCCAAGGACAGAGGAGAAGCCACAGTGAGACGGTAGGAGGGGCGCAAGCAGAGTAAAATCAAACCCCGTAACTGCTGGGTGGGTGACTCACAGACTGGCGAACACTTATACCACAGAAGTCCACCCACTGGAGTAAAGGTTCTGAGCCCCACGTCAGGCTTCCCAACCTGGGGGTCAGGCAACGGGAGGAGGAATTCCTAGAGAATCAGACTTTGAAGCCTAGTGGGAATTGGATTGCAGGACTTTGACGGGACTGGGGGAAACAGAGACCCCACTCTTGGAGGGCACACACAAAGTAATGTGTGCATCAGGACCCAGGGGAAAGAGCAGTGAGCCTGGGGGAGACTGAACCAGACCTACCTGCTGGTGTTGGGGGGTCTCCTGCAGAGGCGAGTGGTGGCTCTGTTTCACCGTGGGGATAAGGACACTGGCAGCAGAGGTTCTGGGAAGTTCTCCTTGGCGTGAGCCCTCCCAGAGTCTGCCATTAACCCCAACAAAGAGCACGGGTAGGCTCCAGTGTTGGGTTGCCTCAGGCAAAACAGCCAACAGGGAGGGAACCCAGCCCCACCCATCAACAGTCAAGTGGATTAAGGTTTTACTGAGCTCTGACCGCCACAGCAACAGGGAGGGAACCCAGCCCCACCCATCAACAGTCAAGTGGATTAAGGTTTTACTGAGCTCTGACCGCCACAGCAACAGTCAGCTCTACCCACCACCAGAGCCTCCCATCAAGCCTCTTAGATAGCCTCAACCACCAGAGGGCAGACAACAGAAGCAAGAAAAACTATAATCCTGCAGCCTGTGGACCAAAAACCACAGTTACAGAAAGATAGAGAAGATGAAAAGGCAGAGGGCTATGTACCAGATGAAGGAACAAGAAAAAACCCCAGAAAAACAACTAAATGAAGTGGAGATAGGCAACCTTCCAGAAAAAGAATTCAGAATAATGATAGTGAAGATGATCCAGGACCTTGGAATAAGAATGGAGGCAAAGATTGAGAAGATGCAAGAAATGATTAACAAAGACCTAGAAGAATTAAAGAACAAACAAACAGAGATGACCAATACAATGACTGAAATGAAAACTACACTAGAAGGAATCAATAGCAGAATAACTGAGGCAGAAGAACGGATAAGTGACCTGGAAGACAGAATGATGGAATTCACTGCTGCGGAACAGACTAAAGAAAAAAGAATGAAAAGAAATGAAGACAGCCTAAGAGACCTCTGGGACAACATTAAACGCAACAACATTCGCATTATAGGGGTCCCAGAAGGAGAAGAGAGAGAGAAAGGACCAGAGAAAATATTTGAAGAGATTATAGTCGAAAACTTCCCTAACATGGGAAAGGAAATAGCCACCCAAGTCCAGGAAGCGCAGAGAGTCCCATACAGGATAAACCCAAGGAGAAACACGCCGAGACACATAGTAATCAAAGTGGCAAAAATTAAAGACAAAGAAAAATTATTGAAAGCAGCAAGGGAAAAACGACAAATAACATACAAGGGAACTCCCATAAGGTTAACAGCTGATTTCTCAGCAGAAACTCTGCAAGCCAGAAGGGAGTGGCATGATATACTTAAAGTGATGAAAGGGAAGAACCTACAACCAAGATTACTCTACCCGGCAAGGATCTCATTTAGATTTGATGGAGAAATCAAAAGCTTTACAGACAAGCAAAAGCTAAGAGAATTCAGCACCACCAAACCAGCTCTACAACAAATGCTAAAGGAACTTCTCTAAGTGGGAAACACAAGAGAAGAAAAGGACCTACAAAAACAAACACAAAACAATTAAGAAAATGGTCATAAGAACATACATATCGATAATTACCTTAAACGTGAATGGATTAAATGCCCCAACCAAAAGACATAGACTGGCTGAATGGATACAAAAACAAGACCCATATATATGCTGTCTACAAGAGACCCACTTTAGACCTAGGGACACATACAGACTGAAAGTGATGGGATGGAAAAAGATATTCCATGCAAATGGAAATCAAAAGAAAGCTGGAGTAGCTATACTCATATCAGATAAAATAGACTTTAAATTAAAGAATGTTACAAGAGACAAGGAAGGACACTACATAATGATCCAGGGATCAATCCAAGAAGAAGATATAACAATTATAAATATATATGCACCCAACATAGGAGCACCTCAATACATAAGGCAACTGCTAACAGCTATAAAAGAGGAAATCGACAGTAACACAATAATAGTGGGGGACTTTAACACCTCACTTACACCAATGGACAGATCATCCAAAATGAAAATAAATAAGGAAACAGAAGCTTTAAATGACACAATAGACCAGATAGATTTAATTGATATATATCGGACATTCCATCCAAAAACAGCAGATTACACGTTCTTCTCAAGTGCGCACGGAACATTCTCCAAGATAGATCACATCTTGGGTCACAAATCAAGCCTCAGTAAATTTAAGAAAATTGAAATCATATCAAGCATCTTTTCTGACCACAACGTTATGAGATTAGAAATGAATTACAGGGAAAAAAACGTAAAAACGACAAACACATGGAGGCTAAACAATACGTTACTAAATAACCAAGAGATCACTGAAGAAATCAAAGAGGAAATCAAAAAATACCTAGAGACAAATGACAATGAAAACACGACGACCCAAAACCTATGGGATGCAGCAAAAGCAGTTCTAAGAGGGAAGTTTATAGCTATACAAGCCTACCTAAAGAAACAAGAAAAAGCTCAAGTAAACAATCTAACCTTACACTTAAAGAAACTAGAGAAAGAAGAACAAACAAAACCCAAAGTTAGCAGAAGGAAAGAAATCATAAAGATCAGAGCAGAAATAAATGAAATAGAAACAAAGAAAACAATAGCAAAGATCAATAAAACTAAAAGTTGGTTCTTTGAGAAGATAAACAAAATTGATAAACCATTAGCCAGACTCATCAAGAAAAAGAGGGAGAGGACTCAAATCAATAAAATCAGAAATGAAAAAGGAGAAGTTACAACAGACACTGCAGAAATACAAAGCATCCTAAGAGACTACTACAAGCAACTTTATGCCAATAAAATGGACAACCTGGAAGAAATGGACAAATTCTTAGAAAGGTATAACCTTCCAAGACTGAACCAGGAAGAAATAGAAAATATGAACAGACCAATCACAAGTAATGAAATTGAAACTGTGATTAAAAATCTTCCAACAAACAAAAGTCCAGGACCAGATGGCTTCACAGGTGAATTCTATCAAACATTTAGAGAAGAGCTAACACCCATCCTTCTCAAACTCTTCCAAAAAATTGCAGAGGAAGGAACACTCCCAAACTCATTCTATGAGGCCACCATCACCCTGATACCAAAACCAGACAAAGACACTACAAAAAAAGAAAATTACAGACCAATATCACTGATGAATATAGATGCAAAAATCCTCAACAAAATACTAGCAAACAGAATCCAACAACACATTAAAAGGATCATACACCACGATCAAGTGGGATTTATCCCAGGGATGCAAGGATTCTTCAATATACGCAAATCAATCAATGTGATACACCATATTAACAAATTGAAGAATAAAAACCATATGATCATCTCAATAGATGCAGAAAAAGCTTTTGACAAAATTCAACACCCATTTCTGATAAAAACTCTCCAGAGAGTGGGCATAGAGGGAACCTACCTCAACATAATAAAGGCCATATATGACAAACCCACAGCAAACATCATTCTCAATGGTGAAAAACTGAAAGCATTTCCTCTAAGATCAGGAACGAGACAAGGATGTCCACTCTCACCACTATTATTCAACATAGTTTTGGAAGTCCTAGCCACGGCAATCAGAGAAGAAAAAGAAATAAAAGGAATACAAATTGGAAAAGAAGAAGTAAAACTGTCACTGTTTGCGGATGACATGATACTATACATAGAGAATCCTAAAACTGCCACCAGAAAACTGCTAGAGCTAATTAATGAATATGGTAAAGTTGCAGGATACAAAATTAATGCACAGAAATCTCTTGCATTCTTATACACTAATGATGAAAAATCTGAAAGAGAAATTATGGAAACACTCCCATTTACCATTGCAACAAAAAGAATAAAATACCTAGGAATAAACCTACCTAGGGAGACAAAAGACCTGTATGCAGAAAACTATAAGACACTGATGAAAGAAATTAAAGATGATACCAACAGATGGAGAGATATACCATGTTCTTGGATTGGAAGAATCAACATTGTGAAAATGAGTATACTACCCAAAGCAATCTACAGATTCAATGCAATCCCTATCAAATTACCAATGGCATTTTTTACGGAGCTAGAACAAATCATCTTAAAATTTGTATGGAGACACAAAAGACCCCGAATAGGCAAAGCAGTCTTGAGGCAAAAAAATGGAGCTGGAGGAATCAGACTCCCTGACTTCAGACTATACTACAAAGCTACAGTAATCAAGACAATATGGTACTGGCACAAAAACAGAAACATAGATCAATGGAACAAGATAGAAAGCCCAGAGATTAACCCACGCACCTATGGTCAACTAATCTATGACAAAGGAGGCAAAGATATACAATGGAGAAAAGACAGTCTCTTCAATAAGTGGTGCTGGGAAAACTGGACAGCTACATGTAAAAGAATGAAATTAGAATACTCCCTAACACCATACACAAAAATAAACTCAAAATGGATTAGAGACCTAAATATAAGACTGGACACTATAAAACTCTTAGAGGAAAACATAGGAAGAACACTCTTTGACATAAATCACAGCAAGATCTTTTTTGATCCACCTCCTAGAGTAATGGAAATAAAAACAAAAATAAACAAATGGGACCTAATGAAACTTCAAAGCTTTTGCACAGCAAAGGAAACCATAAACAAGACGAAAAGACAACCCTCAGAATGGGAGAAAATATTTGCAAATGAATCAACGGACAAAGGATTAATCTCCAAAATATATAAACAGCTCATTCAGCTCAATATCAAAGAAACAAACACCCCAATCCAAAAATGGGCAGAAGACCTAAATAGACATTTCTCCAAAGAAGACATACAGATGGCCACGAAGCACATGAAAAGATGCTCAACATCACTAATTATTAGAGAAATGCAAATCAAAACTGCAATGAGGTATCACCTCACTCCTGTTAGAATGGGCATCATCAGAAAATCTACAAACAACAAATGCTGGAGAGGGTGTGGTGAAAAGGGAACCCTCTTGCACTGTTGGTGGGAATGTAAATTGATACAGCCACTATGGAGAACAATATGGAGGTTCCTTAAAAAACTAAAAATAGAATTACCATATGACCCAGCAATCCCACTACTGGGCATATACCCAGAGAAAACCGTAATTCAAAAAGACACATGCACCCGAATGTTCATTGCAGCACTATTTACAATAGCCAGGTCATGGAAGCAACCTAAATGCCCATCAACAGACGAATGGATAAAGAAGATGTGGTACATATATACAATGGAATATTACTCAGCCATAAAAAGGAACGAAATTGAGTCATTTGTTGAGACGTGGATGGATCTAGAGACTGTCATACAGAGTGAAGTAAGTCAGAAAGAGAAAAACAAATATCGTATATTAATGCATGTATGCGGAACCTAGAAAAATGGTACAGATGAGCCAGTTTGCAGGGCAGAAGTTGAGACACAGATGTAGAGAATGGACATATGGACACCAAGGGGGGAAAACTGCGGTGGGGTGGGGATGGTGGTGTGCTGAATTGGGCGATTGGGATGGACATGTATACACTGATGTGTATAAAACTGATGCCTAATAAGAACCTGCAGTATAAAAAAACAAACAAAACAACTAATACTAAACTTTCATTGGGTTATTTGTATGGAAACATGTTAATATAAATGTTTCAGACATTACATGAAATTTCTAAAAATCTTATATTTGTATTTGTATGGAAATATGTATGGAAATATGTTGATATAAATGTTTCAGACATTACATGAAATTTCTAAAAATCATATTTGTATTTGTATGGAAATATGTATGGAAATATGTTAATATAAATGTTTCAGACATTACATGAAATTTCTAAAAATCTTATATTTGTACTTGTATGGAAATATGTTAATATAAATGTTTCAGACATTACATGAAATTTCTAAAAATCTTATATGTTCTGGTATAATGTTATAAGTAATAATCCTATTTATTACTTTAAAATGTATATCTCAGAAATAACTAAAAAAAAAAAAAAAAAAAAAAAAAAGAAATATGATTAATTTTTCTGGCTGGACTGCTCCTAACACACTGGTCAGAAGACATCCATGCACAATTCAGCATGTTCATACTGTTTAACATTACAAAGGACTCTGTCTTCAAAACCAAATGATTAATTCCAACAAGTACTGCTCCCAGTTAGAACAACTGAAAGCAGATGAAAAGCATCCACAATTAGTCAACAGAAAATGAATAATCTTCCATCAGGATAATGCAAGACCCCATGTTTCATTGATGACCAGGCAAAAACTGTTACAGTTTGGCTGGGAAATTCTGATTCAACCACCATATTCACCAGACACTGAACCTTCAGATTTCCATTTATCTTGGTCTTTACAAAATTCTCTTAATGGAAAAAATTTCAATTCCCTGGAAGACTGTAAAAGGCACCTGGAACAGTTCTTTGCTCAGAAAGATAAAATGTTTTGGGAAGGTGGAATTATGAAGTTGCCTGGAAAATGGCAGAATGTAGTGGAACAAACAGGTGAATATGCTGTTCAAAAAGTTCTTGGTGAAAATGAAAAATGTGTCTTTTATTTTTACTTAAAAAAAAAAAGGCATTTTTTGGCCCACTGAATACTACAGAATAAAACTTGGGCCATATTATTAAGGGTCTTGAATTTCAGGATTTGGGGGGAAATGTTCATTTTATATGAAATCTGAGCTTCAGAGAAATTTTTCTGGAAGTAAAGTAACAGTGAATTAGAAAAAGAAGACATTAGAGACCCAGTAGCAGGCTATTTGATTATTTGACATTTAAAAAACTGAAAAATTGATTTGTATTTGAAGAGCAGGCATGATATACAGAGGAAAATATACAGCAAGGAGGTAAGAATGTATGACCATGGTTCAGTAGGGTGTTTGGAAATAGAGAAATATATTGGAGATTCCCAGGCTACGAATAGTAGTTGAAATATTGAAGAGAGTAAAAAGTAAGAGAGGAAAAAGAAAGAATGTACCAAACTTGATATTGTTTATATTTAGAGGAGGAAGAGTGGTTATTCAAAAGTTGAGAAGGATGGAAGCAAGGATCATGACAGGGAGATCAGGTAGTAATGTTAAAGAAATAACAAATCCTCACATTTGATTGTTTGGGGGTCAAATGAAGGTGTGTTTGTAGCCTATAAGAGGATGACCTGGGACTTTCCTGGTGGTGCAGTGGTTAAGAATCCACCTGCCAATGCACGGGACACAGGTTTGAGCCCTGGTCCAGGAAGATCCCACATGCCATAGAGTAACTAAGCCCGTACACCACAACTACTGAGCCTGCACTCTAGAGCCCACGAACAACAACTACTGAGCCCGTGTGCAACAACTACTGAAGCCCGTGTGCCTAGAGCCCATGCTTTGCAATAAGAGAAGCCACTGCAATGAGAAGCCTGCGCACTGCAATGAAGAGTAGCCCCCACTTGCCACAACTAGAGAAAGCTGTGTGCAGCAACAAAGACCCAATGCAGCCAAAAATAAATTAATTAATTTTAAAAAATAATGTATCCTTTGAGAAACTAAAAAAAAAAAGGATGACCTTGCAACTTACTGTTCAAATTGGGACACTACTGAAAGGAGATACCAACAATAATCATGATAATTGATCTACAACCACTATAAAAGTAAGATTGTCCCTGGAATGCTGGATATACAGTCACTCTGAATAAGAGGCATGAGTTGGGGAACAATTACAAGCTATATAGCTGCTAAAGGGAACGTAAACACTTGGTGAAGTCAGAGAATAGAGAATAAAACCAAGAGCACAAGCAGAGAGAAGCTTCAAGAGGACTGAGGAATAAGACATGGAGATCACCTTCTTCCCCACAAATGCATCAAAAATACATCTACATGTGGAACAACTCCTACAGAACACCTACTGAACGCTGGCAGAAGACCTCAGACTTCCCCAAAGGCAAGAAACTCCCCACGTACCTGGGTAGGGCCAAAGAAAAAAGAAAAAACAGAAACAAAAGAATAGGGATGGGACCTGAACCTCTAGAAGGGAGCTGTGAAGGAGGAAAAGTTTCCACACACTAGGAAGCCCCTCCACTGGTGGAGATTGGGGGGGGGGGAGCTTCAGAGACACAGAGGAAAGCACAGCAACAGGGGTGCAGAGGGCAAAGCAGAGAGATTCCTGCACTGAAGATCAGCGCCAACCAGCACTCACCAGCCTGAGATGCTTGCCTGCTCACCCACTGGGACGGGTAAGAGCTGGGAGCTGAGGCTCGGGCTTTGGAGGTCAGACCCCAGGGAGAGGACTGGGGTTGCCTGCATGAACACAGCCTGAAGGAGGCTAATGCACCACAGCTAGCCAGGAGGGAGTCCGGGAAAAGGTCTGGAGCTGCCAAAGAGGCAAGAGACCATTGTCTCGGGGTGCACAAGGAGAGGGGATTCATTCCCCGTGTGCCCACAGAAGGGAGAGCACTGCCTAAGCAAGCTCCAGAGATAGGCACAAGCCACAGCTAACTGCTCGGACCCCAGAGATGGGCATGAAATGCTAATGCTGCTGCTGCTTCCACCAAAATTCCTGTGTGCGAGCACAGGTTACTACCCACACCGCACCCCCTGGAGCCTGTGCAGCCCGCCACTGCCAGGGTCCCGAGATCCAGGGACAACTTCCCCAGGAGAACACGCAGTGTGCCGCAGGCTGTTGCAATGTCATGCTGGCCTCTGCCACCCCAGGCTTGCCCCGCATTCCAATTATGACCACTGTACCCCTCCCTCTCCATGGCCTGAGAGAGCAACAGAGTCATAATCAGCTGCTGCTTTAACCCCCTCCTGGCTGGGCGGGGAACAGACGCCTGAGGGGGGCCTAGATGCAGTGGCAGGGCCAAAACCAAAACTAAACCCCAGGAGTTGTGCGAACAAAGAAGGGAAAGGGACATTTCTCTGTGCAGCCTCAGGAGCAGCAGATGAAATCCGCACAATCAACTTGATAAACCCTGCATCTCTGGAATACCTGAATAGACAACGAATGTTCCCAAAATTGAGGCGGTGGACTTTGGGAGCAACTGTAGACTTGGGCTTTGCTTTCTGTGTCTGATTTCTTTGTGGTTATGTTTATGTTACCTTACTTTTTAGTGCTTGTTATCATTGGTGGATTTGTTTATTGGTGTGATTGTTCCCTTCCATTTTTATTACTTTTTATTTTATTATTTTTTCCCTTTTTTCTCTTTTTCTGATTGTGTATGTGTATGTTTCTTTGTGTGATTTGGTCTCTTTAGTTTTGCTTTTACCATTTGGTTGGGGGTTCTATCTGTCCATTTTTTTATTTTTGTTTTTTGTTTTTTGTTTATTTCTTCCTTTTCTTCCAAGCCATGTGGCCAGCAGGATCTTGGGGCTTCAGCCAGATGTCAGGCCTGAGCCTCCAAGGTGGGAGAGCCGAGACCAAGACACTGGACCACCAGAGACCTCCCAGCCACACGTAATATCAATAAGCGGGAGCTCTCCTGAGATCTCCATCTCAACACTAAGACCCAGCTCCACTCAACGACCAGCAAGCGGCAGTGCTGTACACCCCATGCCAAACAACTAGCAAGACAGGAACACAACCCCACCCATTAGTAGACAGGCTGCCTAAAGTCATACTAAGTTCACAGACACCCCAAAACACACCACCAGACACAGCCCTACCCACCAGAAAGACAAGATCCAGCCCCACTCACCAGAGCACAGGCACCAATCCCCTCCACCAGGAAGCCTGCACAAGCCACTGAACCAACCTCACCCACCGGAGGCAGACACTAAAAATAATGGGAACTACGACCTGTAGCCTGTGAAAAGGAGACCTCAAACACAGTAAGTTAAACAAAATGAGAAGACAGAGAAATGTGCAGCAGATGAAGGAGCAAGTAAAAAACCACCAGACCAAAAAAAATGAAGAGAAAACAGGCAGTCTACCTGAAAAAGAATTCAGAGTAATGATAGTAAAGATGATCCAAAATCTCAGATATAGAGGGGAGAATATACAAGAAACATTTAACAAGGACCAAGAAGAACTAAAGAGCAAAGAAACAATGATGAACAACACAATTAATGAAATTTAAAATACTCTAGAAGGACTCAGTAGCAGAATAACTGAGGCAGAAGAATGGATAAGTGACCTGGAAGATAAAATAGTGGAAATAACTGATGCAGAGCAGAATAAAGGAAAAAGAATAAAAGAATTGAGGACAGTCTCAGAGACATCTGGAACAATATTAAACGCACCAACATTCAAATTATAGAGGACCAAGAAGAAGAGAAAAAGAAAGGGTCTGAGAAAATATTTGAAGAGATTATACTCGAAAACTTCCCTAATATGGGAAAGGAAATAGTCAATCAAGTCCAGGAAGTGCAGAAAGTCCCATACAAGATAAATCCAAGAAGAAACATGCCAAGACACATATTAATCAAACTATCAAAGACTAAATACAAAGAAAAAGTATTAAATGCAGCAAGGGAAAAGCAACAAATAACATGCAAGGGAATCCCCATAAGGTTTAAAGCTGATTTTTCAGCAGAAACTCTGCAAGCCAGAAGGGAGTGGCAGGACATATTTAGAGTGATGTAAGGAAAAAACCTACAACCAAGATTACTCTACCCAGCAAGGATGTCATTCAGATTTGACAGAGAAACTAAAACCTTTACAGACAACCAAAAGTTAAGAGAATTCAGCACCAGCAAAGCAGCTTTACAACAAATGCTAAAGGAACTTCTCTAGGCAGGAAACACAAGAGAAGGAAAAGACCTACAAAAATAAACCCAAAACAATTAAGAAAATGGTAATAGGAACATACATATCAATAAGTACCTTAAATGTAAATGGATTAAATGCTCCAACCAAAGACATAGACTGGCTGAATGGATACAAAAACAAGACCTGTATATATGCTGTCTACAAGAGACCCACTTCAGACCTAGGGACACATACAGACTGAACGTGAGGGGATGGAAAAAGATATTCCATGCAAATGGAAATCAAAAGTAAGCTGGAGTAGCAATTCTTATACCAGACAAAATAGACTTTAAAATAAAGGCTATTACAAGAGACAAGGAAGGACACTACATAATGAGCAAGGGATCAATGCAGGAAGAAGATACAACAATTGTAAATATTTATACACCCAATAGAGGAGCTCCTTAATACATAAGGAAAATGCTAACAGCCATAAAAGGGGAAATTGACAGTAACACAATAATAGTGGGGGTTTTAACACCCCACTTTCAACAATGGACAGATCATCCAAAATAAAAATAAATAAACACAAGCTTTAAATGACATTTTAGACCAGATGAAATTAATTGATATTTAAAGGACATTCCATCCAAAAACGACAGAATAAACTTTCTTCTCAAGTGCTCATGGAACATTTTCCAGGATAGATCATAACTTGGGTCACAAATCAAGCCTTGGTAAATTTAAGAAATTTGAAATCATATCAAGTATCTTTTCTGACAATGCTAAGAGACTAGATATCAATTACAGGAAAAAATCAGTAAAAAATAGAAACACATGGAGGCTAAACAACACACTACTAAATAAATAAGAGATCACTGAAGAAATGAAAGAGGAAATCAAAAAATACCTAGAAACAAATGACAATGAAAACACAATGTCTCAAAACATATGGGATGCAGCAAAATCTGTTCTAAGAGGGAAGTTTACAGCAATACAGTACTACATCAAGAAACAAGAAAAATATCAAATAAACAATGTAACCTTATACCTAAAGCAATTAGAGAAAGAAGAACACACACAAAAGCACACTCCAAAGTTAGCAGAAGGAATGAAATCATAAAGATCAGATCAGAAATAAATGAAAAAGAAATGAAGGAAACAATAGCAAAGATCAATAAAACTAAAAGCTGGTTCTTTGAGAGGGTAAACAAAATTGATTACCCATTAGCCAGACTCATCAAGAAAAAAAAGGGAGAAGACTCAAATGAACAGAATTAGAAATGAAAAAGAAGTAACAACTAACCCTGCAGAAATACAAAGGATCATGAGAGATTACTACAAGCAACTGTATGCCAATAAAATGGACAACCTGGAAGAAATGGACAAATTCTTAGAAAAGTACACCCTTCCAAGACTGAACCAGGAAGAAATAGATAATATGAACAGACCAATCACAAGCACTGAAATTTACACTGTGATTAAAAATCTTCCAACAAACAAATCCCAGGACCAGATGGCTTCACAGGCGAATTCTATCAAACATTTAGAGAAGAACAAACACCTATTCTTTTCAAACTCTTCCAAAATATAGCAGAGGGAGGAGCACTCCCAAACTCATTCTGTGAGGCCACCAACACCCTGATACCAAAACCAGGCAAAGATGTCACAAAACAAGAAAACTACAGGCCAATATCACTGATGAACACAGATGCAAAGCCTTCAACAAAACACTAGCAAACAGAATCCAACAGCACATTAAAAGGATCATACACCATGATCAAGTGGGGTTTATTCCAGGAATGCAAGGAATAAATATATGCAAATCAATCAATGTGATACACCATATTAACAAATCAAAGGAGAAAAACCATATGATAATTTCAATAGATGTAGAAAAAGCTTTCAACAAAATTCAACACCATTTATGATAAAAACTCTCAAGAAAGTGGGCATAGAGGGAACTTACTTCAACATAATAAAGGCCATATATGACAAACCCACAGCCAACATCGTTCTCAAAAGTGAAAAACTGAAACCATTTCCACTAAGATCAGGAACAAGAAAAGGTTTCCTACTCTCACCACTATTATTCAACATACTTTTGGAAGTTTTAGCCATGGCAATCAGAAAAGAAAAAGAAATAAAAGGAATACAAATTGGAAAAGAAGAAGTAAAACTATCACTGTTTGCAGATGACATGATACTATACATAGAGAATCCTAAAGATGCTACCAGAAAACTGCTAGAGCTAATCAATGAATTTGGTAAAGTAGTACGATACAAAATTAATGCACAGAAATCTCTTGCATCCCTAGACACTAATGATGAAAAATCTGAAAGTGAAATGAAGAAAACACTGCCATTTACCATTGCAACAAAAAGAATAAAATACCTAGGAATAAACCTACCTAAGGAGACAAAAGACCTGTATGCAGAAAATTATAAGACACTGATGAAAGAAATTAAAGATGATACAAATAGATGGAGAGATATACCATGTTCTTGGATTGGAACAATCAACATTGCAAAAATGACTCTACTACCCAAAGCAATCTACAGATTCAATGCAATCCCTATCAAACTACCACTGGCATTTTTCACAGAACTAGAACAAAAAGTTTCACAATTTGTATGGAAACACAAAAGAACCCGAATAGCCAAAGTAATCTTGAGAAACAAAAATGGAGCTGGAGGAATCAGGCTCCCTGACTTCAGATTATACTACAAAGCTACAGTAATTAAGACAGTATGGTACTGGAACAAAACCAGAAATATAGATCAATGGAACAGGATAGAAAGCCCAGAGATAAACCCATGCAAATATGGTCACCTCATCTTTGATAAAGGAGGCAAGAATATACAATGGAGAAAAGACAGCCTCTTCAATACGTGGTGCTGGGAAAACTGGACAGCTACATGTAAAAGAAAGAAATTAGAACACTCCCTAACACCATACACAAAAATAAACTCAAAATGGGTTAAAGACCTAAATGTAAGGCCAGACACTATCAAACTCTTAGAGGAAAACATAGGCAGAACATTCTATCCCATAAATTCTAGCAAGATCCTTTTTGACCCACCTCCTAGAGAAATGGAAATAAAAACAAAAATAAACAAATGGGACCTAATGAAACTTAAATGCTTTTGCACAACAAAGGAAACCATAAACAAGATGAAAAGACAACCCTCAGAATGGGAGAAAATATTTGCAAATGAAGCAACTGACAAAGGATTCATCTCCAAAATATACAAGCAGCTCATGCAGCTCAATATTAAAAAAACAATCAACCCAATCCAAAAATGTGCAAAGACCTAAACAGACATTTCTCCAAAGAAGATATACAGATTGCCAACAAACACATGAAAGGATGCTCAACATCACTAATCATTAGAGAAATGCAAATCAAGCCACAATGAGGTATTACCTTACACTGGTCAGAATGGCCATCATCAAAAAATCTAGAAACAATAAATGCTGGAGAGGGTGTGGAGAAAAGGGAACCCTCTTGCACTGTTGGTGGGAATGTAAATTGATACAGCCACTATGGAGAACAGTATGGAGGTTCCTTAAAAACCTAAAAATAGAACTACCATACGACCCAGCAATCCCACTACTGGGCATATACCCTGAGAAAACCATAATTCAAAAAGAGACATGTACCACAATGTTCATTGCAGCACTGTTTACAATAGCCAGGACATGGAAGCAACCTAAGTGTCCATCGACAGAGGAAGGGATACAGAAGATGTGGCACATATATACAATGAAATATTACATAAAAAGAAACGTAATTGAGTTATTTGTAGTGGGGTGGATGGACCTAGAGTCTGTCATATGGAGTGAAGTAAGTCAGAAAGTGAAAAACAAATACTGTATGCTAACACACATATATGGAATAAAAAAAAAATGGTTCTGATGAACCTGGGGCAGGATAGGAATAAAGACGCAGATGTAGAAAATGGACTTGAGGACACGGGGAGGGGGAAGCGTAAGCTGGGACGAAGTGAGAGAGTGGCATGGACATACATACACTACCAAAGGTAAAACAGATAGCTAGTACAGGGAGATCAGCTCGGTGCTTTGTGACCACCTAGAGGAGTGGGATAGGGAGGGTGTGAGGGAGGCTCAAAAGGGAGGGACTATGGGGATATGTGTATACATATAGCTGATTCACTTTGTTGTACAGCAGAAATTAACACAACATTGTAAAGCAATTATACTCCAATAAAGATGTTAAAAAAATAAAATACTACTTTTCATTGATATTGCACCTGGTCACGGCAGAGCTCTGATGGAGAAGTGTAATGAGATTTATGTTGTGTTCATGCTTGCTAACGTAACATTCTTTCTGCAGCCCATGGAGCAAGGACTAATTTTAACTTTCAAGTCTTATTATTTAAGAAATACATTGCATAAGGCTATCACTGCCATAGAGAGATTCTTCTGAGGGATATGGGCAAAGGAAATTGAAAATTGTTTGGAAAGGATTTACCATTCTAGATGTCATTAAGAATATTTATGATTCATGGAAAGAGATCAAAATATCAACATTAACAGGTGTTTGGAAGAAATTGATTCCAACCTTCATGGATGACTTTGAGAGGTTCAAGACTTCAGTGGAGGAACTACTGGCAGCTACGGTGGAAATAGCAAGAGAACTAAGACATGAAGCCTGAAGAGTGACTGAATTACTGCAATCTCATGATAAAACTTTACAGATGAGGAGTTGCTTCTTATGGATGAGCAAAGAAAGTGGTTTCTTGAGATGGAATCTACTCCTGGTGAAGGTGCTGTGAAGATTGTTGAAGGGAGAGCAAAGATTTAGAATATTACATCAACTTAGTTGATAAAGCAGTGGCAGGATTTGAGAGGACTGACAACAATTCTGAAAGAAGTTCTGCAGGTAAAATCGTATCAAACTGCACTGCAATGCTACAGATAAATCATTCATGAAAGGAAGAGTCAATTGATGCTGCAAACTTCATTATTGTCTTATTTTAAGAAATTGCCACAGACACCTGCTACCTTCAGCAAACACCACCTGAATAGTCAGCAGCCATCACCGTAGAGGCAAGATCCTCTACCAGCAAAAGGATTATGACGCACTGAAGGCTCAGATGATGATTAACATTTTTTAGCAACGAAGTATACTTTTATTTATTAAGGTATACATACTGTATTTCTAGCCATAATGCTATTTCACACTTAATAGACTGTAGTATATTGTAAAAATAACTTTTTTTATGCACTGGGAAACCAAAAAATTAGTGTGACTAACTTTATTGCAACATTCACTTTATCGTAGTGGTCTGGAACTGAACCCACAGTATCTCCGAGGTATGCCTGTATATATATTATAAACATAACATTATGAGGCTTCAAAAACAAAAAAAGAATACAAGCAGAGTAGTTCATTTTGATAAGAAAGGGGGAGTGAGTGCTCTTCCTAAACACCAATAGAGTAGGAACACAATGGCCCAGAGGCATTAATAAATGGAAAAGAAGGACTTCCTTGTAGGAAGCCTCAATCATTTCAGTAAAGTAGGCCAGGAGATCAACTAATAAAACAGAAAGGTGGAGTTGGAGATTTGAAGATGGCTGAAAACTTTTCAAAGGACCACTCTTGGAAATGGTGCAGGAAGTCATTATACATTTTAAATGCAAGTGCCACCAAGTATGATCAAGGTCCCATTCAGATTTTTGACTCTCCAGAAAGATAAATAATTCTCATAATAATGGCTACAATCTATTGATTATTTACTCTGTGCTCTACTCTAAGTGCTTTACCTGAGCAACTTCATTTTAATCTCAAAACAACCCTATGAAATAAATGGTATCATTATTTCCATTTTACAAATGAGGACACTGTGGTACAGAGTGTTTAATAGTAATCATCAAAGGCTACACAGCTAGGATGTAAGGAGTCATGATTCAAATTTAGCTAATCTGGCTTCAGAGCCCAAGGTTTTGACCACTGAGAGCTCTGGCTCTGTGTTTTGAGTTCATAAACAGATTTCAGAGTGGTATTTATTCTTAGAAGCAAGTAAAAAGGTTTCACAAGATTATACACATATCTGAGGAAAGCCAAATGGAAAGCACTGTCCAGGGAAGTGTCTCTCACTGGCTACATCTATTGAGGCTTCCACCACGATCTGAAATGATGCTGTCATTTGATACCAAATGGGATGTAGTCAGTCTGTCACAGGAAGGTTTATACTACATTGGCCTATAGTTCTACAGATGAAAAGATGATTTTAGTCTGTAGGGTATCATTTACTAGCAGGGTATTTTCAGCACTTCAAAGAATATCAATCAGGAATCCCTGAAAGCTGAAATGTGCTTTCCTGAAGTGAGCAAGCTGGTACAATAATTCTTAAATCCTTTGTTGTCAGGGAGGAAATTTCTATGGGTTTCATCATAAAAAATATTTTATACTACAGCTAGCAAAAAGCCCTATCAATCTAAGATCTAACATTAGTATATTATGGTTTGGTTGCTAGGTAATAAACGCACACTGAAAAACGCAGTTTGGGGGAAAAAATGCCTCAATAAAGAGAATTCCCCTAAGGTTTGGGATAACGATCTCAACTAATATTTTACATTAAAAAAATCAAATACAGGAGTTCCTAAGAAAATTACAAAGTTCATCACAGCTTTCTAAGAAATGTAATCTTTAGCATCTTTACCTTTCTTTATTCTAGCACCTTGCACAGTGCTTGACCTATAATAATTTGTCAATAAATAATTATCAAATAAATAATGTCTGTTTCTATTTTGTAAATTCTAAACTATATATGGACTACTAAATGAGCACAGTTTTTGTTATAATATTGTTTTAAAGATTTTTCTTCTTTTCCCATTAAAATTGTATGTACACCTGATAAGATTATATGTATTTAATCGACATTTGCATCTTAAAGTAGTGGATTTTTGTATGCAGGTAATGTTATTCAGTCATCAATTGATCAGGCTGACTTTGATACATAATAATTACTTTCTGGACAAATAACACCTTAAGGCCAAATTTCACATTTTAAAAAATCTCTGTAATTTATAGAATTCAAGAGACCATTAGCAAACGTGGTATAGAGAACAGGGGTCACAAAATCAAATATCTACAGGTGCCTGGAGGAAACAACATGAGTGAAGGGATGGGTGTGGAATGGGATAGGAATGGAGTTTCAATGTCTAATTGTAGGAGAGCCTGTCTAAAGAGGGTGGTTATTACTCATGCCAAAGACCTTTGCCATGAGTGATTATTTTAAGAGGGATTCTAGAAGAGTTAATTTTAATGTGCGATCTCCTGATTTTTTAAAAAATGTTTCAACACATTCAATAAAATTTAAAATAGTATACAAGAAAAAAATACCCTTGGGGAACTGAGAGACAGGTACAAGAAAAAAACACCCTTGGGGAACTGAGAGACAGGGCTGACAGTTACTTCTATGTATGAGTTCACAGCCCCTCTAAATTGAGGTCACAGTCTTGGCAGGTGAAGGTGTTGAAACTTACTCTTAAGTTTGTTATGACTTCTTTGTATTTGTTGAATCAACTCCTGTTTTTATAAAATGTTTTAATAAATTTCCTCATTTGCTTCTTGTTGTAATTAAACTACACCCTGAAAGCCTCTAAAGAGCATTCATAAAGATTGAAGCAGAGTTAAAGAATGAAAGCTATAGTCTTTCTTCTTAAAAAGAAAAACATGATTAATGCAATCCCACTATGGGCATATACAAACATGTGGGCAAATGCAAATATTGAAGAATCCTTGCATCCCTGGGAAAATCCCACTTGATCATGGTGTATGATCCTTTTAATGTGTTGTTGGATTCTCTTTGCTAGCATTTTGTTCAGGATTTTTGCATCTGTGTTCATCAGTGATATTGGTCTATACTTTTCTTTTTTGTGATATCTTTTTTAGGTTTTGGTATCAGGGTGATGGTGTCGTTGAATGAATTTGGGAGTGTTTCTCCCTCTGCAATTTTTTTAAAAGAGTTTGAGAAGGATCAGTGTTAGCTCTTCTCTAAATGTTTGACAGAATTTGCCTGTGAAGCCATCTGGTCCTGGACTTTTGTTCGTTGGAAGATTTTTAATTATGGTTTCAATTTCATTACTTGTCATAGGTCTGTTTATATTTTCTAATTCCTCCTGGTTCAGTCTTGGACAATTGTACCTTTCCAAGAATTTGTCTAATTCTTCATGGTTGTCCATTTTATTGGCATATAGTTGTTTGTAGTAGTCCCTTATAATCCTTTATATTTCTGCAGTGTCAGTTGTGATTTCTCCTTTTTCATTTCTAATTTTACTGATTTGCGTCCTCTCCCTTTTTTTCTTGATGAGTCTAGCTAAGGGTTTATCAATTTTGTTAATCTTCTCAAAGAACCAGCTTTTAATTTTATTGATATTCATTTCTATTTCATTTATTTCTTCTCTGATCTTTATGATTTCTTTCCTTCTACTGACTTTGGGTTTTCTTTCTTTCTTTCTCTTCTTTCTCTAGTTGTTTTAAGTGTAGGGTTAGATTGTTTGAGATTTTTCTTGTTTCTTGAGGTGAGATTGAATTGCTATAAACTTCCTTCTTAGAACTGCTTTTGCTGTGTCCCATAGGTTTTGGCTCATCGTGTTTTCATTGTTATTTGTTTCTATGTATTTTTTTATTTCTTTTTTGATTTCTTCAGTGATCTCTTGGTTATTTAATAGTACACTGTTTAGTCTCCATGTATTTGTGTTTTTTACAGTTTTTTTCCTGTAATTTATTTCCAATCTCATAACACTGTGGTCAGAAAAGATGCTTCATACAATTTCAATTTTCTTAAATTTTCTAAGGCTTGATTTGTGACCCAAGACATGATCTATTTTGGAGAATGTTCTGTGTGCACTTGAGAAGAAAGTGTATTTTGCCACTTTTGGGTGGAATGTTCTATAAATGTCAATTAAATCTATCTGGTCTATTGTGTCATTTAAAGCTTGTGTTTCCTTATTTACTTTCTGTTTGGATGATCTGCCCATTGGTGTAAGTGGGGTGTTAAAGTCCCCCACTATTATTATAGTACTGTTGATTTCTCCTTTCATGGTTGTTAGCATTTGCCTTATGTATTGCGGTGCTATGTTGGGTGCATAAACATTTATAATTGTTATATTTTCTTCTTGGAATGATCCTTTGATCATTATGTAGTGTCCCTCCTTATCTATTGTAACAGTCTTTATTTTAAAGTCGATTTTATCTGATACTAGTACTGCTACTCCAGCTTTCTTTTGATTTCCATTTGCATGGAGTATCTTTTTCCATCCCTTCACTTTCATTCTGTGTGTGTCCCTAGGTTTGAAGTGGGTCTCTTATAGACAGCCTATATATGGGTCTTGTTTTTGTATCCATTCAGTCAGTCTGTGTCTTTTGGTTGGGGCATTTAATCCATTTACATGCAAGCTTATTATCAATATATATCTTCCTATTACCATTTTCTTAATTGTTTTGGCTTTGTTTTTGTGGGTCTTTTTCTTCTCTTTGTTTCCCACTTAGACAAGTTTCTTTAGCATCTGTTGTAAAGCTGGTTTGGTGGTGCTGAATTCTCTTAGCTTCTGCTTGTCTGGAAGGCTTTTGACTTCTCCATCGAATCTGAATGAGATCCTTGCTGGGTAGAGTAATCTTGGTTGTATGTTTTTCTCTTTCATCACTTTAAGTATATCCTGCCACTCCCTTCTGGCCTGCAGAGTTTCCACTGAAAAATCAGCTGATAACCTTATGGGGATTCCTTTGTATGTTATTTTTTGTTTTTCCCTGCTTTTAATATTTTTTCTTTGAATTTAATTTTTGTTAGTTTGATTGATATGTGTCTTGGTGTGTTTTTCCTAGGGTTTATCCAGTATGGGACTCTCTGTGCTTCCTGGACGTGGGTGACTATTTCCTTTCCCATGTTAGGGAAGTTTTTGACTATAACCTCTTCAAATATTTCTCAGACCCTTTCTTTTTCTCTTCTTCTTCTGGGACCCCTATAATTTGAATGGTGGTGCGTTTAGCATTGTCTCAGAGGTCTCTGAGATTGTCTTCAATTCTTTTCATTCTTTTTTCTTTATTCTGTTCCTTGGCAGTTTTTTACACCATTTTGTCTTCCAGCTCGCTTATTCATTCTTCTGCCTCAGTTATTCTATTATTGATTCCTTCTAGTGTATTTTTCATTTCAGTTATTGTGTTGTTCATCTGTTTGTTCTTTAGTTCTTTTAGATCTTTGTTAAACATTTCTTGTTTTTTTCTCAATCTGTGCCTCCATTCTATTTCCGAGATTCTGGATCATCTTTACTATCATTATTCTGAATTCTTTTTCACGTAGATTACTTATTTCCTCTTCATTTATTTGGTCTTGTAGGTTTTTACCTTGCTCCTTCATCTGTGACATATTTTTTTGCCATCTCTTTTTTTTTTTTTTAATGAGTGGGATTGTGTTCCTGTTTTATTGGTTGTATGGCCTGAGGCTTCCAACTCTGGAGTTTGTAGGCTATTGGGTAGAGCTGGGTCTTGGCGCTGAGATGAGGAACTCAGTGAGACCTCACTCTGATGAATATTCCTTGGGGTCTGAGGTTCTCTGTTAGTCCAGTGGCTCAGACTCAGAGCTCTCACCGCAGGAGCTTTGGCCCGACCCCTGGCTTGTGAACCAAGATCCCCCAAGCTGTGTGGGGTGGCAAAAAAAAAAAAAAAAGGAAAAAACAAAAATAACAAAGTAAAAAGTAAAATTAGACTAGGAAACTAATAGATATGTTAGAAAGAATACAAAAATAAAAATATAGATGAATCAACAACTGGAAGGTACATCAGTACCATAATAGTAAAAAAAGAGGAGGAGGGAAAAGGAAAAACAAAAGGGGGGAAAGGCCTTGGCTGTGGAGGGTGGGGCCTAAGCAAGGGCGAGGTTTGGGTGGTGGGCGGGGCCAATGCTCAGGACCCACAGGGCTGGAAAAGGCCCTGGGGGCTGTGGGGGGGGGGGCGGGCTTAGGCTTAAGGAACAGAAGGGGCCCAGGTGTGTCCCCTACCCCTTGTCTCAGAGGGCAGGGTACCTCACCTGGGAGCCCAGCAGGCTTCCTGGACTTGAGTGGGCAGGGCAAACACCCTCCTCTCCTCTCCTACTCCTCCTGGAGGGCCCCTTCTGCCTGCCTCTCCTGATCTCCCTGGCCTCCCTCCTATGCCTCCAGGACCCGTGTGGACTGGAGGGGGCTTTGGTGGGCAGGGGATCAGCCTGGGAGCTCAGCAGGCTCCCTGTGCCCGAGTGGGCCAGGCGATCATCCCCCGCTCCTCTCCCGCTCTTTCCAGAGAGTCCCTCCTGCCTGCCTCTCCTGATCTCCTGGCCTCAGGGGCGCTGATCCTGTCTAGCCTCCAATTCTCCTCTCCCCTCAGTCCCCCTACATCCTACTGGTTCACTTTAGGGTTCCTCCCATCTCTTTGGGTATCAGAGTACCCCACCAACTGCCGGCAGGCACCCTAGTTGTGGGGAGATGTTAACTCCGTGTCTTCCCACACTGCCATCTTGACTCAGCCTCTCAGTTTGTATTTATTTTGATTTAGCTTGGTAGTATTGATCCGGGGATATATAATAGAGGAAAGGGAATATAAAACAAAAATTGGAAGATCAGAGAGATTGAATTTTGACATTTAGGAGAGTATAAGTTGTTCCAGGTTGAACAAACGGCTTATATGCTTGAATATATAAATTGAACATATAAATTGAACACATGTTTTTTAAAAATATTAAAGAAAATCTAGTCCTCAACAGTGAAACACTTCATTAACCTCTTTACTGAATACCAACAAAATGGAAGTCATGTCTGTATAAGTCATAAGTTAAATATTTGAATTGTAATAGCTCCTCTTATTAGGAAGCCAATGATTCTCCCAGTACTTCCATAGCCCCCAAACGGGCTTAATAATTCACAATGTCATACCTTAAAAATTAGTAGTATCATGCTTATGTCTTTTTTCTCTAGTACCAATCATTCAAAGTTTGTCACCATACTACTTTTATTGTTACTTTCATTCATTTTAACACTTTGCTGATTTGTATGTAGCACTTTAAGCAAAAACCCTAATAATAATATCTTCAAGAAATCTCATATAGACATTTTTCAAAAGAAACATTTTTAGAAGTATATGATGTATGGTCATATTCAAAAGCAACACGATATTTTAACATGCAATACACTTGAAAAAGACTATTATATTTGTCACAAACTCTTGAACCAAATTCCCTGGTTCAAATCTTGGCTCTATCACCTGTTAGCTTAGGCAGAAACAGCCTCTCTCTGTCTCAGTTCACTTTCTGTAAAGTAGAGATAGTAACAGTTTTAAATGAGAAAATATTTGTAAGGTGTTTGGGCCAGGCTATGTTGGCAGAAACAATTGAAACTTTAAAACAAATCCAAAATCTAACTGCTAATACACACAGAGTCCTGAATTGGAGAACAACATTACAATGGTATTTAAATAAAATGAAATTAAATAGTAATATTTCAATACTGATATGCTAGTTTTAAATTAAAACTTTATCTGTAATAGGTAAAATAACAATGTACAGAAACTCTTAGAAAAATGAGAGGGGCTATAGGAATTTAAATTAGTCAGGAAAGTACTGAGTAGTGATCAGCTTTAAAATTCAGAATTGGATTTTTCCTTTGATATATGAGGTCTGTGTTGGCCTGTTCCCATCAACTATGATGGGGTTTGGGAAGGGCACTGAGAGAGTCAAAGAAATTAAGTGCTAACTGTTTTTACAGCTGTAAAATAATAATAGTATCAGTAACGTATACAGGTGAAATTACATTATAATTTGTTTTACTTTGATAATATAAAATATAAGGCTGATAGCTAGGTTTTCTATGTCACGCAATGGTGCTTACCTCCATGTGCTCAGACACTCTACATTAAACAAAGAAAATAACGTCTGAAAGCTTCCAAATGCCAATGAGATACAAAATGATCTGTGCACAGCTTTGAAACCCAGTGTGTTTTAACAAACAAGCCAACTCTACTTATACACATGTGATTATACTTTGGGGGAGAAAAATATGCATATATGTATTTACAAGTAATGTAATTTGATGGTTATTTTCCTATTTCAGAGATATGGAATTTTTCCTTATGCTAATTAAGAAAGATTGACAGGCTCTGCTCAGACTTTGAAATGATCAGTTTTCCTTTGAATTCAGTTATTGGTAGAAAAAAATGGTTTTAATAAACTCAGTGTGACTCTTAATTATAAGGGATGATCTGCAGTTACGTTTCCATTCCGAGGGTAGGATTCCTCTAGAGCACTGAGGGCAGATGTGTCTTTACAGAACAAACCCCCATAGATTAGTTTAGTTTTCTCTTCTAATGCTTACTGAAGTCTGCTGCCTAGGACTTGGGAGCAAGTAGGGTCCTATGTAGGTTTGCTTGGTATTCATGTGCACTATATGAAGCAGTCATCTATTTTACAGCTGCATAAAACAGTACATGGATTTCATGATGCAGAAAAGCAGTAGTTTATTCCTCATTTTCCATCATGTAAATTTTTACTGAATAGATTTGCATGAAGAGTCACCCTCTCTTTAAAATACAAATGAAAAATGCCATCATTATACACTTTTCTCTTTCTAAGCCTTTCTTTGTCAGAAGCAAACATTTAAAGGAGAAAAGATGGAAGAACATCCTTTAGGGTAAAATTGCCAGGCAGCACTACAGCTAATTTTCCATGCTGCAATAGTAAGGTTTATGGCAGGAATAGAGGAAACAGGTACAGTTGGAAAATAGACCCTTTGTATTCATTAGAAAATGGAGAGAAAAATATTCCTTTTCCCTATAAACTAAGAATTGTGTATAAAATGGTTGGAGCATCCTCAACCTATAAAGATAGTTTATATGTTCAACTCAAAGTAAAACTTTGTGGAAGAATCATAAAATACTTTCCTCAGAAGCAATAAATAGAAAAAAATCTGCAATAGACCAAAAACTGAAAGAAAAACCAATTGTCTTATATATTAACTGAAATACTCTTTTTCCTTTTTTTAATTAATTTTTTAAGTTGGAGTATAGTTGGTTTACAATGTTGTGTTAGTTTCTGCTGTATCATTTTCCTTTTATTATCAACTCTACTACTTTATATTAATTCATTTCCATCATTAGAGTCATTAATATTAGTGAAAAATGAATCTGATTTTGAGAAATATGTTAGAATTTCAGACTTCTATTTCCTAGCAGGATGAAATTACAGAATACCTGTAATCAAAAAAAGACTTATTTTTTAATCTGGCTTGGCTACAGGTGTTTGGAATATAATATTCAAAGATACATATCACACATAAGTTTGAATTTTACATACTAACACAGTATGTCATCAGTGCCAAATGATCTGACAAAAATATGTGGTTATAGGATATACAAGATAGTGCTTTGAGATTATTTTAATGTTTTCAAATACAACCGCTTAAAGAACTTGTATTAAACTTTGAAGAATAGATACAGAGCAAATAAAAAAGGTGCATTTATAAAAGAAAGTATGCTAAGACTTAAGTTTCTCAACCATTTGGGACTGGATAATTATGTATTATGGGTGGCCGTCCTGTGTGTTATAGGATGATTAGCTGCATTTCTGTACTCTACCTCTGAGATGCTGGTAGCACATTCCATTCTTTGCGGTGACAACCAAAACTATCTCCAGATATTGCTAAATGTCCCTGGGGGAGAGCAGAATCATCCCTTGTTGAGAACCCCTGAATAATGGGGATACAAAGTTACATAATGGGATAAAGGATAAGGAAACCAATATTGAAGCACCAAGGTTAGGACAGATTTATGGAGGGCCTACATTATCAGGCTAAGGAGTTTGCAAATCTTATAAACAATCCGAAACTCTGAAAGTTTCTAAGAAATTAACTAACATAATGTACATTAAACTTTAAGAATATAAAATTTATACTTGTGTGCATAACGGCATATTGTAGGGATAACAGAACATTAGGAGATCAGTGAGCAGGTTAGACAGGTTATCTTAATATGGAATAACAAGAACAGGAACTAAGATGACAACAATGAAAAGAAGTAGGGGACTGGGAAGCATTGCAATAAAACATTGCAAGGAACAAATGATATAGCCTATGTCCTACCCAGCTTGTAGAACTGGAGGACCCTCAACACTGAAAGTCAAAATAGTATATTATAGAAAAGCCTGGAATTCTATGCTAGATATGAGTTTGTACCACCTAGGCCTGTATAAGTTTGCTCAGTCTGCTATAACAAAATACCACAGGCTGGGTGGCTTAGTAGCAGGAATTTATTTTCGTACAGTTCTGGAGACTAGAAGTCCACAATCAAAGTTCAGGCCCATTTAATTTCTGGAGAAGGCTCTTTTCCTGGTTGCAGAGGGCTATGTTCTCACTATTCCTCACATGGCCTTTATTCAGTACATGTGCAGGGGGAGAGTAAGCTCTCTGGTGTCTCTCTTATAAGAACAGTAATCCTATTGGATCAGGACCTCACCCTTATGACCTCATTTAACCTTAATTACTTCCTCAGAGGCCCAATCTCCAAATAAAACCAAACTGGGGTTTAGGGTTTCAACATATGAATTTTGAGAGGACACAAATATTAAGTTAATAAGAGTTTCTATTATTGGATCAAGGGCTTAAAATCCTCCATGTCCTCATATAACAAGGAAATCAAGATCTCTAGAGGAAATATAAAAAGTATAAAAGCATAAACTTCACACCACATAAAGTGAACTCAAAATGAATCAAAGACAAACGTAAGAGCTAATACTATAAAACATTTAGAAGAGAATGTAGTCATGAAATTTCATCATATTGGAATAGGCGACTTTTTCTTTTATATGACACCAAAAGCACAAGCAAGCAAAGAAAAAGTACACAAATTAGACTTCATCAAAATTTTAAAAGTTTGTGTTTCAAGAAACAGTATAAGAAATTGAAAAGACAACCCACAGTGTGGGAGAATATATAAAGAACCCTTAAAACTCAAATATAAAAAGTCAACCAAGTCAAGAGAGAGGATCAAGATTGCAGAGTAGGAGGACACTGAGCTCACTACCCCCACCTCAAAAACACGTCTAAGTATGGAGCAATTCTCACTGAAAACAAACTGGAGACGGGAAGAAAGAATCTTTTAAAACCAAGGTTATAAAGAAAGATCCACATGCAGTCAAGCAGGAAGGGAAGAGAAGCAATTAGGTCAGTACCTTTTACCCTGGGAGGGAACACAAGAAGAGGAAAGGGGTCACACAGGCTCAGAGATGCTCCCTGGGGAGTGAGTGGTTCAAACCACATATTGGGCACCTCAGCCCTGTGGTGGGACCCTGGGAAGGAGAGTCCTCTTAGCTGGTTTGAAAACCAGTGAGCCTAAAAGGAGGGCTCTAGGAAACCTAGGCTCCACTCATGAAGAGCATGCATATGCTTGCTTACTCCCAGTAACAAGACGGGGAAAGCTGACTGAAACTGCCTGGGACTCTGGCTGGCTTCCCATGACCTCCTCACCATGTGCCCCAGGCCACACTGAGTGCTCACTCTGGCCCCTCTTGTGCTGGTGCAGCTTAGCACTACAGTAAAGGCTGCCAATGCCAAGGAAGGTGTGTAGTTATGCGGGATAAAGTCAGTTCGACCTGCCACTGCATCTGAATGGGGGCAAGGGCAGGCATTATTAGCACTCACAAAGGTGGTAGATTGGGAGCATTCTGGAACTCTGAATGCTGTGCCGGGACCATCCCAGTGCAAACCCTGGCTCACAATAGGGACATGCTCTGACCTCTATTGCTCCAGCACTGCTCCCTCGTATGGCAAACGTGCTGATTCTGGGAGTCAGGTAAGCATACACTTAGAGGAAACAGAATCAGATTTGACCTGACGTTCAGGACTTCTTCTGTTCCTGCACTTTGGGATCCCACCTCACCACTGATAGGGTGGTGTCAGCCACTGAGCATAGGGGAAGCCCAGGCTCACACCTGGCTTTGGCTCTAGCCACTCCATCTCCTGCCCTACCTCCTACCAAGGTGATAGCTGTCAGCACACACTGAGGGAAGATGTGACCCACAGTCACTTCAGATCCAACTCTCCCACAAAAGCCACTGGGCACATGTACCTGCATAGGGAAGCACCCATGCATGGATATACCTTCAAGACGGGGGAAAGTTAATTGTTTCACCTAAATTCATAGAGACAGAGAAAGTTTATTAAATGAGAAGACAGAAATCTGTTTCAAAGAAAACAACAAGAAAAAAAACCCTGAAAAGACAACTAATGAGACAGAGATAAACAATTAACCAGATAGTGTTCAAAGCATTAGTAATAAGAATGCTAACTGAACTAGGGAAAAGAATAGATGAACACAGTGAGAATTTTTAACAAGGAACTAGAAAATATAAAAAAAGAACCACTCAGACCTGAAGAATACAATAACTAAAATGAAAAACACACTAAAAGGAATTAACAGCAGACTAGGTGATACAGAAGACTGCATAAGTGATCTGGAAGGTAAAATAATGGAAATCATCCAATCAGAACAGCAAAAAGAAAAACAAATTTGAAAAATGAGAACAGCTTAAGAACCTCTGGAACAACATCAAGAACACTAATATTCACATAATAAGGATCTCAGAACAAGGTGAGAGAAATATAAAAGCTTTGAAAAAGTATTTGATGGAGTTATAGCTGAAAACTTCCTGAACTTGAACAAGGAAACATATCCAGGTACAGGAAACACAGAGTCCCAAACAAGATGAACATGAAGAGACCCAAACCAAAATATATCACAGTTAAAATAGTAAAAATGAAAGATAAAAAGAGAATTCTAAAAGCACAAGACAAGAAAAGAGTCACATACAAGGGAGCCTTATTAAAACTATCAGCTTATTTTTCTGCAGAAACTTTGCAGGCCAAAAGGGAGTGGTGTGATATATTTAAAGGGCTGAAAGGGAAAAACCTATAACCAAGGATACTCTATCCAGCAAGATTATCATTCAGAATTGAAGGAGAGATAAAGAACTTTTCACACAAGTAAAAAATTAAAGAGTTCATCAATACAAAACTGACCCTACAAGAAGTTTTAAAATGTTGTCTCTAAGTGGAAAAGAAAAGGCTACAGTAAGAAGAGTTTATAGGAAAGGAAAAATCCCACTAGTAAATGCAAATACATAGTAAAGACTGTGGATCAACCACTTAAATAAGCTATACAAAGATTTAATCTATACAAAGATTAAAAGACAAAAACTGTAAAATCAACTATAACTACAACAAAGAGCTGAGGGATAGACATGAAGATGTAAAAAATGATGTCAAAAACACAAAACGTGGGACTTCCCTGGTGGCACAGTGGTTAAGAACCTGCCTGCCAAAGAAGGGGAGACAGGTTTGATCCCTGGTCTGGGAAGATCCCACATGCTGTGGAGTAACTAAGCCCACGCGCCACAATTACTGAAGCCTGCACGCCCCAGAGCCTGCGCACCACAACTACTGAGCCCACGTGCCACAACTACCAAAGTCCACACATTCTAAGGCCTGTGTGCAGCAACTACAGAGCCCGTGTGCTGCAACTACTAAAGCCCACATGCTCTAGGGCCCGCCTGCCACGACTACTGAGGCCTGTGCACTCTAGGACCCGTGTTCTGCAACTACTGAGCCCGTGTGCCACAACTACTGAAGCCTGCATGCTCTAGGGCCTGTGTGCCGCAATTACTGAGCCTGCGTGCTACAACTATTGAAGCCCACATGCCTAGATCCTGTGCTCTGCAACAAGAGAAGCGACCACAATGAGAAGCCCATGGGCCACAAAAAAGAGTAGCCCCTGCTTGACACAACTAGACAAAGCCCATGCGTAGCAACAAAGACCCAATGCAGCCAAAAATAAATAAATAAATAAATGGGGGGATCTTCAGATGGTGGAGGAGTAAGACGTGGAGATCACCTTCCTCCCCACAAATACATAAAAAATACATCTACATGTGGAACAACTCCTAAAGAACACCTACTGAACGCTGGCATAAGACCTGACTTCCAAAAAGGCAAGAAAATTCCCACATACCTGGGTAGGGAAAAAGAAAAAAGAAAAAACAGAGACAATAGAATAGGGATGGCACCTGCACCTTGGGGAGGGAGCTGTGAAGGAGGAAAAGTTTCCACACACTAGGAAGCCCCTTCACTGGTGGAGATGGGGGGTGGGGGGGAAGCTTCGGATCCACGGAGGAGAGTGCAGCCACAGGGGTGCAGAGGGCAAAGTGGAGAGATTCCCGCACAGAGGATCAGTGCCGACCAGCACTCACCAGCCTGAGGGGTTTGTCTGCTCACTTGCTGAGCAGGCGGGGGCTGGGAGCTGAGGCTCGGGCTTTGGAGGTCAGATCCCAGGGAGTGGACTGGGGTTTGGCTGCGTGAAGACACCCTGAAGGGGCTAGTGCACTACAACTAGCCAGGAGGGAGTCTGGGAAAAAGTCTGGAGCTGCCGAAGAGGCAAGTGACCATTGTTTCGGGGTGCATGAGGAGAGGGGATTCCTTCCATGTGCGCCCACAGAAGGCAGAGCACTGCCTAAGTGAGCTCCAGAGATGGGCGTGAGCTGCAGCTATCAGCTAGGACCCCAGAGACAGGCATGAAGCGTTAACACTGCTGCCGCTGCCACCAAGAATCCTGTGTGCAAGCACATGTCATTACCTGCAGTCCCTCTGGGAGCCTGTGCAGCCCACCACTGCCAGGGTCCCGAGATCCAGGGACAACTTCCCCAGGAGAACTCGGCACACCTCAGGCTGTTGCAATGTCATGCCCGCCTCTGCTGCCACAGGCTTGCCCCGCATTCCAATTATGACCACCGTACCCCTCCCTCTCCCCTGGCCTGATAGAGCAATAGAGTCATAATCAGCCACTGCTTTAACCCCCTCCTGGCTGGGCAGGGAACAGACGCCTGAGGGTGACCTACACGCAGAGGTGGGGTCAAAACCAAAGCTAAACCCCAGGATCTGTGCGAACAAAGGAGAGAAAGGGAAATTTCTCCCAGCAGCCTCAGGAACAGTGGATTAAATCTCCACAGTCAACTTGATGTACCCTGCATCTGTGGAATACCTGAATAGACAATGAGTGTTCCCAAAATTGAGGCGTTGGACTTTGGGAGCAACTGTAGACTTGCGGTTTGCTGTCTGTGACTGATTTGCTTCTGATTTTTATGTTTATTTTAGTTTAGTTTTTAGTGTTTGTTATCATTGGTGGATTTGTTTATTGGATTGTTACTCTCTTTTTTAAATTATTTTTTTTTAATTATTTTATTTTATTTTACTTTTTATTCCTTTTCTTCAGAGCCATGTGGCTAACATGGTCTTGGTGCTCTGGTCGGGTGTCAGACCTGAGCCTCTGAGGTAGGAGAGCCGAGTCCAAGACATTGGACCACAGGAGACCTCCTGGCTCCATGTAATATCAATCAGCGAGATCTCTTCCAGAGATCTCCATCTCAAAACTAAGACCCAGCTCCACCCAACGGCCAGCAAGCTCCAGTGCTGGATGCCCCATGCCAAACAACTAGCAAGACAGGAACACAACCCCACCCATTAATAGAGAGGCTGCCTAAAGTCGTACTAAGTTCACAGACACCCCAAAACACACCACCAGACACAGCCCTGCCCACCAGAGAGACAAGATCCAGCCCCACCCACCAGAGCACAGGCACCAATCCCCTCCACCAGGAAGCCTACACAACCCACTGAACCAACCTCACCCATTGGGGGCAGACATTAAAAATAACGGGAACTACAAACCTATAGCCTGTGAAAAGGAGACCCCAAACACAGTAAGTTAAACAAAATGAGAAGACAGAGAAATATGCAGCAGGTGAAGGAGCAAGGTAAAAACCCACCAGACCAAACAGATGAAGAGGAAATAGGCAGTCTACCTGAAAAAGAATTTAGAATAATGATAGTAAAGATGATCCAAAATCTCAGATATAGAGGGGAGAAAATATAAGATATGTTTAACAAGGACCTAGAAGAACTAAAGAGCAAACAAACAATGATGAACAACAAAATAAATGAAATTAAATATTCTCTAAAAGGAATCAATAGCAGAATAACTGAGGCAGAAGAACGGAAAAGTGACCTGGAAGATAAAATAGTAGAAATAACTCCAACAGAACAGAATAAAGGAAAAAGAGTTAAAAGAATTGAGGACAGTCTCAGAGACCTCTGGGACAACGTTAAATGCACCAACATGTGAATTATAGGGGTCCCAGAAAAAGAAGAGAAACAGAAAGGGACTGAGAAAATATTTGAAGAGATCATAGTCGAAAATTTCCCCAACATGCTAAAGGAAATAGTCAATCAAGTCCAGGAAGCACAGAGAGTCCCATACAGGATAAATCCAAGAAGAAACATGCCAAGACACATACTAATCAAACTATCAAAGATTAAATACAAAGAAAAAATATTAAAAGCAGCAAGGGAAAAGCTACAAATAACAGGCACGGGAATCTCCATAAGGTTAAAAGCTGATTTTTCAGCAGAAACTCTACAAGCCAGAAGGGAGTGGCAGGACATATTTAGAGTGATGAAAGGAAAAACCCTACAACCAAGATTACTCTACCCAGCAACGAATTCATTCAAATTCAACAGAGAAATTAAAACCTTTACAGACAAACAAAAGTTAAGAGAATTCAGCACCACAAAACCAGCTTTATAACAAGTACTAAAGGAACTTCTCTAGGCAGGAAACACAAGAGAAGGAAAAGACCTACAATAACAAACCCAAAACAATTAAGAAAATGGTAATAGGAACAAATATATCGATAATTACCTTAAATGTATATGGATTAAATGCTCCAACCAAAAGATAGAGACTGGCTGAATGGATACAAAAACAAGATCCATATATATGTTGTCTACAAGAGACCCACTTCAGACCTAGGGTCACATACAGACTGAAAGTGAGGGGATGGAAAAAGATATTCCATGCAAATGGCAACCAAAAGAAAGCTGGAGTATCAATTCTCATATTAGACAAAATAGACTTTAAAATAAAGGCTATTTCAACAGACAAAGAAGGACACTAAATAATGATCAAGGGGTCAATCCAAGAAGGAGATATAACAATTGTAAATATTTATGCACCCAACATAGAAGCTCCTCAATACATAAATCAAATGCTAATGGCCATAAAAGGGGAAATCAACAGTAACACAATAATAGTAGGGGACTTTAACACCACACTTTCACCAATGAACAGATAATCAAAAATAAAAATAAGGAAACACAAGCTTTAAACGACACTTTAGACAAGATGGACTTAACTGATATTTATAGGATATTCCATCCAAACAACAGAATACACTTTGTTCTCAAGTGCTCATGGAACAGTCTCCAGGATAGATCGTATCTTGGGTCACAAATCAAGCCTCGGTAAATTTAAGAAAATTGAAATCGTATCAAGTATCTTTTCCAACTACAATGCTATGAGACTAGGAATAGGTTACAGGAAAATATTGGTAAAAAATACAAACACATGGAGGATAAACAGTACACTACTAAATAACCATGAGACCACTGAGGAAATCAAAAAATGCCTAGAAGGAAATGACAATGAAAACACAATGACCCAAAACCTATGGGATGCAGCAAAAGCACTTCTAAAAGGGAAGTTTATAGCAATACAATACTACCTCAAGAAACAAGAAAAATCTCAAATAAACAACCTTACACCTAAAGCAATTAGAGAAAGAAGAAAAAAAACCCCAAAGTTAGCAGAAGGAAAGAAATCATAAATATCAGATCAGAAATAAATGAAAAAGAAATGAAGGAAACAACAGTAAAGATCAATAAAACTAAAAGCTAGTTCTTTGAGAAGACAAACAAAATTGAAAACCCATTAGCCAGACTCATCAAGAAAAAAAGGGAGAAGACTCAAATCAATAGAATTAGAGACGAAAATGGAGAAGTAACAACTAACCTTGCTGAAATACAAAGGATCATGAGAGACTACTACAAGCAACTATATGCCAATAAAATGGACAACCTGGAAGAAATGGACAACTTCTTAGAAAAGTACACCCTTCCAAGACTGAACCAGGAAGAAATAGAAAATATGAACAGACCAATCACAAGCACTGATATTTAAACTGTGATTAAAATTCTTCCAACAAACAAAAGCCCAGGACTAGATGAATTCACAGGCAAATTCTATCAAACATTTAGAGAAGAGCTAACACCTATCCTTCTCAACCTCTTCCAAAATATAGCAGAGGGAGGAACACGCCCAAGCTCATTTTATGAGGTCACCATCACCCTGATACCAAAACCAGACAAAGATATCACAAAAAAAGGAAGCTACAGGCCAATATCACTGATGAACACAGATGCAAAAATCCTCAACAAAATACTGGCAAACAGAATCCAACAGCACATTAAAAGGATCATACACCATGATCAAGTGGGGTTTATTCCAGGAATGCAAGGACTAAATATATGCCAATCAATCAATGTGATACACCATATTCACAAACTGAAGGATAAAAACCATATGATAATCTCAATAGATGTACAAAAAGCTTTTGATAAAATTCAACACCCATTTATGATAAAAACTCTTAAGAAAGTGGGCAGAGAGGGAACTTACTTCAACATAATAAAGGCCATATATGACAAACCCACAGACAACATCATTCTCAAAAGTGAAAAACTGAAACCATTTCCTCTAAGATCAGGAACAAGACAAGGTTGCCCACTCTCACCACTATCATTTAACATAGTTTTGGAAGTCCTAGCCATGGCAATCAGAGAAGAAAAAGAAATGAAAGGAATGCAAATTGGAAAAGAAGAAGTAAAACTATCACTGTTTGCAGATGACATGATACTATACATAGAAAATCCTAAAGATGTTACCAGAAAACTACTAGAGCTAATCAATGAATTTGGTAAAATAGCAGGATACAAAATTAATGCACAGAAATCTCTTCATTCCTATACACTAATGATGAAAAATCTGAAAGAGAAATTAAGGAGACACCCCCATTTACCACTGCAACAAATAGAATAAAATACCTAGGAATAAACCTACCTAAGGAGACAAAAGAGCTGTATGCAGAAAACTATAAGACACTGATGAAAGAAATTAATGATACAAACAGATGGAGAAATATACCATATTCTTGAATTGGAATAAACAACTTAGTGAAAATGACTATACTATCGAAAGCAATGTATAGAGTCAATGCAATCCCTATCAAACTACGAGTAGCATTTTTCACAGGACTAGAAAAAAGATTGTTTTAATTTGTATGGAAACACAAAAGACACCGAATAGCCAAAGCAATCTTAAGAAAACAGAGCTGGAGGAATCAGACTCTTTGGCTTCGGACTACACTACAAAGCGACAGTAATCAAGACGCTATGGTACTGGCACAAATAGAGAAATATAGATCAATGGAACAGGATAGAAATCCCAGAGATAAACCCACAGAAATATGGTCACCTCATCTTTGATAAAGGAGGCAAGAATATACAATGGAGAAAAGAAAGCCTCTTCAATAAGTGGTGGTGGGAAAACTGGACAGCTACATGTAAAAGAATGGAATTAGAACACTCCTTAATACCACACACAAAAATAAATGCAAAATGGATTAAAGAATTAAATGTAAGGCCAGACACTATACACTCTTAGAGGAAAACATAGGCAGAACACTCTATGACATAAATCACAGAAAGGTCCTTTTTGACCCACCTCCTAGAGAAATAGAAATAAACACAAAAATAAACAAATGGGACCTAATGAAAATTAAAAGCTTTTCCACAACAAAGGAAACCATTAACAAGATGAAAAGACAACCCTCAGAATGGGAGAAAATATTTGCAAACAAAGCAACTGACAAAGGATTCATCTCCAAAATATACAAACAGTGCATGAAGCTCAGTATCAAAAAAAGAAACAACCCAATCCAAAAATGGGCAGAAGACCTAAACAGACATTTCTCCAAAGAAGATATACATATTGCCAACAAACACATGAAGGAATGCTCAACATCACTAATCATTAGAGAAATGCAAATCAAAACCACAATGAGGTATCACCTCACACTGGTCAGAATGTCCATCATCAAAAAATCTACAAACAATACATACTGGAGACGGTGTGGAGAAAAGCAAACCCTCTTGCATTGTTGGTGCAAATGTAAATTGATACAACCACTATGGAGAACAGTATGGAGGTTCCTTAAAAACTAAAAATAGAACTACCATATGATCCAGCAATCCCACTACTGGGCATATACCCTGAGAAAACCACAATTCAAAAAGAGACATGTACCACAATATTCATTGCAGCACTAATTACAATAGCCAGGATATGGAAGGAACCTATGTGTCCATCGACAGATGAATGGATAAAGAAGATGTGGCACATATATATACAATGGAATATTACTCAGCCATAGAAAGTAACGAAATTGAGCTATTTGTAGTGAGGTGGATGGACCTAGAGTCTGTCATACAGAGTGAAGTAAGTCAGAAAGAGAAAAACAAATACTGTTTGCTAACACATATGTATAGAATCTAAAAAAAAAAAAAGGTTCTGATGAACCTAGGGGCAGGACAGGAATAAAGACGCAGATGTCGAGAATGGACTTGAGGGCATGGGGAAGGGGAAGGGCAGCTGGGATGAAGTGAGAGAGTAGCACTGACATATATACATTACCAAATGTAAAACAGATAGCTAGTGGGAAGCAGCTGCATAGCACAGGGAGATCAGTTTGGTGCTTTGTGACCACTTAGTGGGGTGGGACAGGGAGCGTGGGATGGAGATTCAAGAGGGAGGAGATATGGGAATATATGTATAGCTGACCCACTTTGTTATACAGCAGAAACTAACACAACATTGTAAAGCAATTATACTCCAATAAAGATGTTAAGAAAAAAAAAAGCTTGTTTAAAAAAAATGAAAGAGGAAATTTGGACACAGACACACAGGGAGAACGCTATAAGGAGGCATAATGAAGGCAGAGATCAGGGTGATGCAGCAGAAGCAAAGGAATGCAAAACACTGCCAGCAGACCACCAGAGGCTGGGGGAGAATCATGGAACAGTCTTCCTCAAAGCCCTCAAAGAAACCAACCCAGGTGACACTTTGATCTGGGACTTCTAGCTTCCAGAATTGGGAGACAATAAATTTCTGTTGTTTAAGCCAAAATAAATTAAATAAATAAATAATTTAAAAAATAATCATGAATCATATATTATTTTAAAAAACACAAAACATGGGGGAGAGGAGTAAAAAATGTAGATCTTTTAAAATGTGTTTGATCTCAAATGACTATCAGTTTAAAACAAGCAGATATATTTATAGGTCAACATATAGGAAAACCATAGTAACCATAAAGCAAAAACCTACAATAGATACATAAAAATGAAAGAGAAAGGAACACAAGCATACCCCTAAAAAATAATCATCAAAGCACAAGGGAAGAAACTAAAAGGAAACGAAAAGAGGAGAAGGACTATAAAAGCAACCAGAAAACAAGTAACAAAATGGCAATAAGTACGTACCTATGAATAATTACTTTAAATGTCAGTGGACTAAATGTTCCAATCAAAAGACATAGTGTGGCTGATTGGGTAAAATACAAGACCCATCTATGGGCTGCTTAAAAGAGACTCACTACAGAGCTAAATGCATTTGCAGACTGAAAGTGGGGGTATGGAAAAAGATATGTCATGCAAATGAAAACAACAAGAAAACAGGGTAGCAATATTCATATCAGACACAGTAAACTCTAAAACAAAGTCTAAAACAAAAGACAAAGAAGGACATTATAGAAGAATAAAGGGATCGATACAAGAAGAGGATATAATGCTCACTAACATATATGCACCTAATACAGGAGGACCTAAATATATAAAGCAAATATTCACAGACATAAAGGGAGAAATTGACAAAAGTACAGTAATAATAGGGGGTTTTAACTCCCCACTTACATCAATGGACAGATCATCCTGACAGAAAATCAATAAGGGAGAATGGTCTTAAATGACATATTAGGCCAGATGAACTTAATAGATATCTACAGGACATTCCATCCAAAATTAGCAGAATACATTCTTTTCAAGTGCATATGGAATATTCTCCAGGATAGAGTACATGCTAGACTGAAAAACTAGTTTCAACAAATTTAACAAGATCAAGCATCTTTCCTGACCATAAAAATTATGAGACTAGAAATCAGTTACAGGAAGAAAAATAGGAAAAACACAAACATGTTGAGACTATACAATATGCTAATGAAAAACAATAGATTAGTGAATAAATCAAAGAGGAAATCAGAAAATTTCTCAAGACAAATGAAAATAAAAACACAACTTTTCAAAACCTACAGGATGTGGCAAAAACAGTTATAACAGGAAAGTTTATAGCGATATTGGCCTACCTGAAAAAACAAGAAACATCTCAAACAACCTAACTAAATTTTCTAATTTAAATAATTAGAAAAAGAAGAACAAACAAAGCCCAAAGTCAGAAGAAGGATGCAAATAATATCAGAGAGCAATTATATAAAATAGAGATTAAAAAACAATAGAAAATATTAATGAAACGAAGAGCTGATTTTTTGCAAACATAAATAAAATTGATAAGATAGCTAGGCTCATCAGGAAAAAAAGAAAGAGCACCCAAGTAAACAAAATAAGAAATGAAAGAAATTACAACTGATACCAAAAATTCAAAAGAGAATACTATAAACATTTTTATGCCAACAAATTGGACAACCTAGAAGAAATGTATAAATTCCTACAAACATACAATCTTCCAAGATTGAATCAAGAAGAAATAGATCATCTGAATAGACCAATTGGTAAAAATGTGTAGAAACTGAATTTGTAATTAAAAAGCTCCCATCAAACAAAAGTCCAGGATCAAACAACTTTACAGGGGAATTCTACTAAACATATAAAGAAGAGCTAATATCTATCCTTCTCAGACTATTCCAAAAAAAACTGAAGAGGATGGAACACTCCTTAATTCATTCTACGAGGCCTTCATTTCCCTGATACCAAACCCAGACAAACTCACTACCAAAAATATTTTAGAGCAATACCTCTGATTGATATAGATTTAAAAATTCTTAATAAAATATTAGCAAACCAAATACAACAATATATAAAAAGTATCATACACCATACCAAATGGGACTTATTCCAGTGCTGCAAGGATGGTTCATTATCCACAAATCAATGTGATAAAGCACAGTAACAAAACAAGGGGAAAAATCATGTTATCATCTCAGTTGACAGAAGAAAAGGCATTTGAAAAAATTCAAAATTCATTCATGATAAAAAAAATCTCAAAGTTGATATAGAGGAAACATCTCAACATTATAAAGCCATTTGTGACAAACTCACAGCTAACATTATACTCAATGGTGAACACATCAAAGATTTTCTTCTAAAATCAGGAACAAGACAAGGATGCCCAGTCTTGCCATTTCCATTTAACACAGTATTGCAACTCATAGCAATAGCAATTAGACAAGGAAAAGAAATAAGAGGCATTCAAATTGGAAAGGAAAAAGTAAAACTGTCACTATTTGTAGATATCATGATACTATATATAGAAAACCCTAAAGTCCACCAAAAAACTATTAGAACTAATAAATGAACTCAGTAAAGTTTCAGGATACAAGATTAATATACACAAATCAGTTGTTTTTCTATACACTAGTAATGAACTACCAGAAAGAGAAAGTAAAAACACAATTCCATTTAAAATCATGTCAAAAAAAAATAAAATACCTAGGAGTAAATTTAACCAATGAGGTGAAAGACCTATACTATGAAAACTATAAAACACTGATGAAAGAAATTGAAGATGATATAAAAAAATGGAAAGATAACCCATGTTCGTGGATTAGAACAATTAATATGGTTAAAATGTCCATACTACCCAAAACATCTACAGATGTAATGCAATCTCTATCAAAATATCCATGACATTTTTCAAAGAACTAGAACAAATAACCCTAAAATTTATATGGAACCACAAATGACCCTGAATTGCCAAAGCAGTCTTGTGAAAAAAGAACAAAGCTGGAGCTATCACTCTCCCAAACTTCAGATTGTACTGCAAAGCTACAGTAATCAGAACAGCATGGTGCTGACACAAAAACAGATACATAGATCAAAGGAATAGAATAGAGAGCCCCAAAATAAAGCCATGCACTATGATCAGTTAAACTACGACAAAGGAGGCAAAAATATACAATGGAGAAAAGACAGTCTCTTCAATAATTGGTGCTAAGAAATCCAGACAGCTACATGTAAAACCATGAGATTATATATCATACCATATGCAAAAATAAATTCAAAATGGATTAAAGTCTTAAATCTAAGACCTGAATCCATAAAAATCCTATAAGAGAACATAGGCAGAACACTCTTTGACATAAATCATAGCAATATTATTTTGGATCTGTCTCCTAAGGCAAAAGAAACAAAAGACAAAATAAACAAACGGTATCTAATTAAACCTTCAAAGCTTTTGCACAGCAAAGGAAACCATCACAGAAAATGAAAAGACAACCTCCCTTATGGGAGAAAATTTGCAAATGATATGACCAATAAGGGATTAATGTCCAAAATATAAAAACAACTTATATAACTCAATGTCAAAAGAAAAAACAAACAAACAACAACCTGATAAAAAAATGGGCAGAAGACCTGAATAGAAATTTTTCCAAAGAAGACATATAGATGGCCAATAGGTACATAAAAAGATGCTCAACGTCACTCAACATCAGAGAAATGCAAATCAAAGCCACAATGAGATATCACCTCACACCCGTCAGAATGGCTATCATCAAAAAGTCTACAAATAACAAATTTTGGCAAGGATGGTGGAGAAAAGGGAACCCTCGTACACTGTTGATGTGAATGTAAATTGGTGCATCCACACTGGAAAACAGTATGGAGGTTCCTCAAAAACCTGAAAATAGAAATACATATGATCCAGCAATCCCATTCCTGGGTATATATCTGAATCAAATGAAAAAAACTAATTTGAAAAGATACATGCATCCAACATATCCATAGCAGCATTACTTCCAATAGCCAAGATATGGAAGCAACCTAACTGTCCATCAACAGACGAATGGATAAAGAAGTGGTATATATATATATGGCCATAAAAAAAGAATGAAATTGTTCCATTTGCAACAACACAGGTGGACTGCAGGGTATTATGCTTGGTGAAACATGTCAGACTGAGAAAGACAAATGCTGTGTGTTATCACTTGTATGTGGAATCTCAAAAATGAAACGAATGAATATCACAAAATAGAAACAGACTGACAGACACAGAGAACAAACTACTGGTTACCAGAGGGGCGAAGGAATGGGGGACAGGCAAAATGGGGATAGTTATAAGAGGTACAAACTACTATGGATAAAATAAACAAGCTGCAAGGATATACTGTACAGCACAGGGAATATAGCCAAGATTTTATAATAACATTAAATGAAATATAATCTATAAAAATATTGAATCACTCTATGGTGCACCTGAAACTAATATAATATTGTAAATAAACTATACTTCAATAAAAATGAAATGAAATGACATTTGATGAAAAATAAAAACAAAAGCACAAGAATAAAGTAACTGCAAAAATACAACTAACCCAATTTTTTTAAATGAGCACATATTTAAAATAGATTTTTCTCTAAGGAAGGGATTCAAATGGTTAATAAGCATATGAATGTATGCTCATCATCATTAGTCATTGTTGAAATGCAAATCAAAACCCTAGTGAAATTTAAGAAAATTGAAATCATATCAAGTATCTTTTCTGACCACAACGCTATGAGACTAGACATCAATTACAGGAAAAAATCTGTAAGAAATACAAACACATAGAGGCTAAACAATACACTACTTAATAACCACTTAAGAGATCACTGAAGAGATCAAAGAGGAAATCAAAAAATACCTAGAAACAAATGACAATGAAAACACGATGACCCAAAACCTATGGGATGCAGCAAAAGCAGTTCTAAGAGGGAAGTTTATAGCAATACAATTCTACCTAAGAAACAAGAAACATCTCAAATAAACAACCTAACCTTACACCTAAAGCAACTAGAGAAAGAAGAACAAAAAACCCCAAAAGTTAGCAGAAGGAAAGAAATCATAAATATCAGATCAGAAATAAATGAAAAAGAAATGAAGGAAACGATAGCAAAGACCAATAAAACTAAAAGCTGGTTCTTTGAGAAGATAAACAAAATTGATAAACCATTAGCCAGACTCATCAAGAAAAAAAGGGAGAAGACTCAAATCAATAGAATCAGAAATGAAAAAAGAGAAGTAACAACTGACACTGCAGAAATACAAAGGATCATGAGAACTACTACAAGCAACTATATGCCAATAAAATGGACAACCTGGAAGAAATGGACAAATTCCTAGAAATGCACAACCTTCCAAGACTGAACCAGTAAGAAATAGGAAATATGAACAGACCAATCACAAGCACTTAAATTGAAACTGTGATTGAAAATCTTCCAACAACAAAAGCCCAGGACCAGATGGCTTCACAGGCGAATTCTATCAAACATTTAGAGAAGAGCTAACACCTATCCTTCTCAAACTCTTCCAAAATATAGCAGAGGGAGGAACACTCCCAAACTCATTCTATGAGGCCACCATCACCCTGATACCAAAACCAGACAGAGATGTCACAAGGAAAGAAAACTACAGGCCAATATCACTGAGGAACATAAATGCAAAACTCCTCAACAAAATACTAGCAAACAGAATCCAACAGCACATTAAAAGGATCATACACCATGATCAAGTAGGGTTTATCCCAAGAATGCAAGGATTCTTCAGTATACGCAAATCAATCAATGTGATACACCATATTAACAAATTGAAGGAGAAAAACCATTTGATCATCTCAATAGATGCAGAGAAAGCTTTCGACAAAATTCAACACCGATTTATGATAAAAACCCTCCAGAAAGTAGGCATAGAGGGAACTTACCTCAACATAATAAAGGCCATATATGACAAACCCACAGACAACATCGCCCTCAATGGTGAAAAACTGGAACCATTTCCACTAAGATCAGGAACAAGACAAGGTTGCCCACTCTCACCACTGTTATTCAACATACTTTTGGAAGTTTTAGCCATGGCAATCAGAGAAGAAAAATAAATAAAAGGAATCCAAATCAGAAAAGAAGAAGTAAAGCTGTCACTGTTTGCAGATGACATGATACTATACATAGAGAATCCTAAAGATGTTACCAGAAAACCACTAGAGCTAATCAATGAATTTGGTAAAGTAGCAGGATACAAAAGTAATGCACAGAAATCTCTTGCATTCCTAGACACTAATGATGAAAAATCTGAAAGTGAAATGAAGAAAACACTGCCATTTACCATTGCAACAAAAAGAATAAAATATCTAGGAATAAACCTACCTAAGGAGACAAAAGACCTGTATGCAGAAAATTATAAGACACTGAGGAAAGAAATTAAAGATGATACAGATGGAAAGATATACCATGTTCTTGGATTGGAACAATCAACACTGTGAAAATGACTATACTACCCAAAGCAATCTACAGATTCAAAGCAATCCCTATCAAACTATCAATGGCATTTTCCACAGAACTAGAACAAAAAATTTCACAATTTATATGGAAACACAAAAGACCCTGAATAGCCAAAGCAATCTTGAGAAACAAAAACGGAGCTGGAGGAATCAGGCACCCTGACTTCAGATTATACTACAAAGCTACAGTAATCAAGACAGTATGGTACGGGAACAAAACCAGAAATATAGATCAATGGAACAGGATAGAAAGCCCAGAGATAAACCCACGCACATATGGTCACCTTATCTTTGATAAAGGAGGCAAGCATATACAGTGGAGAAAAGAAAGCCTCTTCAATAAGTGGTGCTGGGAAAACTGGACAGGTACATGTAAAAGAAAGAAATTAGAACACTCCCTAACACCATACACAAAAATAAACTCAAAATGGATTAAAGACCTAAATGTAAGGCCAGACACTATAAAACTCTTAGAGGAAAACATAGGCAGAACACTCTATGACATAAATCACAGCAAGATCCTTTTTGATCCACCTCCTAGAGAGATGAAAATAAAAACAAAAATAAACAAATGGGACCTAATGAAACTTAAAAGCTTTTGCAAAGCAAAGGAAACCATAAACAAAACAAAAAGACAACCCTCAGAATGGGAGAAAATATTTGCAAATGAAGCAAGTGACCAAGGATTATTCTCCAAAGGTTACAAGCAGCTCATGCAGCTCAATATCAAAAAAACAAACAACCCAATCCAAAAATGGGCAGAAGACCTAAACAGACATTTCTCCAAAGAAGTTATACAGATTGCCAACAAACACATGAAAGGATGCTCAACATCACTAATCATTAGAGAAATGCAAATCAAAACTACAATAAGATATCATCTCACACCAGTCAGAATGGCCATCATCAAAAAATCTACAAACAATAAATGTTGGAGGGGGTGTGGAGAAAAGGGAACCCTCTTGCACTATTGGTGATAATGTAAACTGATACAGCCACTATGGAGAACAGTATGGAGATTCCTTAAAAAACTAAAAATAGAACTACCATACGACCCAGCAATCCCACTCCTGGGCATATACCCTGAGAAAACCATAATTCAAAAAGAGTCATGCACCACAATGTTCATTGCAGCTCTGTTTACAATAGCCAGGACACGGAAGCAACCTAAGTGTCGATCGACAGATGAGTGGATAAAGAAGATGTGGCACATATATATACAATGGAATATTACTCAGCCATAGAAAGAAACGGAATTCAGTTATTTGTAGTGAGGTGGATGGACCTAGAGTCTGTCATACAGAGTGAAGTAAGTCAGAAAGAAAAAAGCAAATACTGTAGGTTACCACATATATATAGAATCTAAAAAAAAAAAATGGTCATGAAGGACTTAGGGGCAAGATGGGAATAGAGACACAGATCTACTAGAGAATGGACTTGAAGACACGGGTAGGGGGAAGGGTAAGCTGGGACAAAGTGAGAGAGTGGCATGGATATATATACACTACCAAATATAAAACTGATAGCTAGTGGGAAGCAGCTGCATATCACAGGGAGATCAGCTCGGTGCTTTGTGACCACCTAGAGGGGTGGGATAGGGAGGGTGGGAGAGAGATGCAAGAGGGAGGAGATATGGGGATATATGTATATGTATAACTGATTCACTTTGTTATACAGCAGAAACTAACACACCATTGTAAAGCAATTATACTCCAATAAAGATTTTTTAAAAACAACAACAAACAACCCAGTGAAATATTAGTTTAACACTCACTAAGATGGCTATAATCAACACGGCAGATGATGAGTGTTGATGAGGAGGTGGAGAAACTGAAACCCTCAAATAGTTTGGCTATTCCTTATACAATTAAACGTAGAGAGGTACCAAATGGCTTAGGATATTTACTCTTAGTTATATACAAGATAATTAAAAACATACATCTAAAAAAAAACTTGTACATCAATGTTCATAGCAGCATTACTCGTAACCTCCATAATAATAGACCCTTATGTCCATCAACTGACAAATGGATAAACAAATGTGGTATATCTATACAATGGAGTATTATTCACACATAAAAAGGAATGAAGTACTGATACATGCTATATCATTGATGATCCTTAAAAATATTATGCTAACTGAAAGAAGCCAGACACAAAAGAGCACATATTGTAGGGCTTCATCTATATGAATTGTCCAGAATACACAGATTAATAGTGACAGAAAGTAGATTAGTGGCTGCCAGGTGTTGGGGATTTGGGGGAATGGGGAATGACTGCTAATGGGTAGAGCGTTATGCAAATGTTCTGGAATTAGATTGTGTTGGTGGTTGTACAATTTTGTTAATATACTGAAAACATTGAATCAAATACTTTAGAAGGATTAATTTTATGGTATGTGAATTATATATCAGTAAAGATTATATGAGAAAATGATGAAGGCAAAATAACGACATCTTAAGAAAAAACAAAAACAAGAAAAAAGCATAATGGAAAAATCTTAATAGAAAAGAAATTGAGTCACTATGCGATGTTTTATGCTATTTGCTTTTTGCCTTTTTTAATCAATGTGGAAGAAATTCCTGGTTCTTCCAAATATTTTCCATTCCCCCTTATACAATGATGAATTATATATTACAAATGTACAATGCTAATAAACCTTTTGAAATAAAAACCAGATTTATAATTCACCGTGGATTTTAAAGCCTAAAATAGACTTCATTTGTAGGGATAATTAAATGCAAGAGTACAATCTTTAGTTACAATGTATCATTACTTGTTACTATAAAACTGTTCATAAATTTACTACATTATACTTCCTGAGATGGGCCACTGAGAATGAATTTATGTTTTCAATATGCGGAAGAAATCTAAAATCCCTGCATTTAATTCCAGGTTTCTGCTCACAATTTGCCTCAAATTTTCCAGTAATCCCTGCCAATTTATTCAATAAGCAAAACTTGAATTTTACTGTTTGGCTTCTTATTGCACTTAGAAGGAAACAAATATCAGTTATGTTCCGTAAAGCCTCTGCACCCTGACCTCTTTTTGTACCTGTTTTATGCTCACCTCTCTTGCACCACTCTCCTCTTTGTTGGCTTTTCTTTAGCCACATAGTTCTTCAGTTTTGCCTATAAGAGATCCATGATTCTAACTTCTTCATTAAGGTTATGGCATTAGGCTAGTTGGATTAATCCAACACAACAACCTATGAGCCAGTTACCCATGTATGTAACAGTTTGTCCTTCAAGAACAGTGAAGCCATTATCCTAATTACCTAATACAGGGATACATTCGTCATCTTGGCTCCCTGCCTCTCTTTCTCTCTCACAAGCTTATTCAGTCACATTCCAAATCGATGTGCTCCAAGTGTTTGGAGGTTTGAAGACAGTGAAAGTCACATAGAACTGTCTCTGCAGAGAATTTGGTAAGATGTCAGTGAAAGATAAATATGAGAAGCTGTTGCTACTTTGGAGGAGTATATGTTCAGATCCAGAAAATGCATATAGTTTTACACTTAATTAAAACAGAGGTAAAATACCTAACTCAGAAGGCTGTTGTGAGAAGGAAATGAGATCATATAATAAATAATAACAAATCAACGTTGAACTGCAGATGCTGAACAGCTAAAAGGACTCTGACTGCTGAAGCCAGTACACTAGTCTAGAGTAATTTTCATTTGTGAATAACTTTACAAATGTTATTTGTAAAGTGTAGATGTTCAGAGTCACTCAGTGTAAACCACACATGCTGAAAACACACACATGTAAAAGGTTCTGCTGAATATGTACTGCCATAAAACCTTCGAAGAGGTATGAATGAGACCATTTTCTGGTAGTAGAATACTTAAAATGGTATGAAGTGTGGTTAATAATTACTCCATAAAGGGGAAAATTGTTCCCAAGGCTACATCTATTCCAGAGTCCACTTGGTGTCCCAGGTGCATCAGCAGCTGTATCAGCTGCCAGGAGACATTTCCTCACAATTTCCACTCCTTCCTCTACACTCTGGTTTATCAGTAATATAAGTGTTATATATGAAGAAAAGGTATTATGCAGTTAAATTAAATATATAAAATTCTTATTTTGGTTCTGACAGATGAAATTGATATATTTAATAGATCTTGCGCAGATTTGGGGTCCCTGAGGTACAGCTGACTTTTTTTAACGTAGGACAGATGAATCAACAACCAAATGTAAGGTTTTGCCAAATGGAAACAATTTTTTTCATCATACTGTGCTTATAGTTCTTTAAATGCGAAGAAAACAGCCTGCTAGTTGTCATTGTATGATCCTACATGTATGAGAAATCAAAGGTTGCTCTTCATACGAAAGTCAACAAAAATTCCAATATAAAAATAATTTTTAAATGACTACAGCTCTATTATTCGATTCTAAAGACAAGCTCAGCAATGCCATTTGCTGTTCCTTTTTCATACCAAAAACGTGGAGAGATATGCCCTTTAAGGCAAGTACTGTTTTGATTTTATAAATCTGTGTTACTCCAACCCGTCTTTTATAATTTTGTGCTTTTTCGAAGAACTAGCGAGGAATATTGTGTTGTCTAGCAGTGCAGACATAAGTATGCAGTATAAATGTGGTAAATTTACATTTCTGGATCCAAGCAAAGTTTTGCAGAGGTGCTCTTTTCTGGCCTTATCTGCAAACAGTACTCGGGTCCTGAGAAGTGCTTTTTTGTTCTTTGTAATTCCTTATAGAACAAGACTAGCAGTTTATACATTTTCTCTAAATTTATAATATCTTTCCCTAAAGTGCACATTTAATAAATGCCTTGAATCTATACATATTTTGGAATAGTCAGCACATGTAATTGTAACTTAGATTACTCTTAATGTGTCCTGCCCTCTTCATCCATCCATCCAACATTTACTGAGTACCTACTCAGTGCCAGGCACTGTTCCATGTGCTTGGAATGTATCAGAGAAGAAAGAAAGACCTCTGCTCTTGGGGAGCTTATGTTCTAGATAATGGGAGATAGTAAAAAATAAATATAATGAGAAAATTATAAAATATGTTAGAAGATGATAAATTCTGTAGAAAAAAATAGTATAAGTAGAGCAGGACAAGTGGATTTACAGCTTCTAGAAGAGAGTGGATGGAACAAATGTGGTATTTAATAGTGTAGTAAAGGTAGGCCTCATTGAGAAGGTAAGATTTGAGCAAAGACTTGAAGTAAGTGTGGGAGCTGGCCAAACAGCTATCGGCGACAAGAGCATTCCAGGCACAGAGGAGCGCAGGAGCACAGTCTTGTACATAGGAGTTTGCTGGGTGGGCTTCAGGAAGTTCCTGGAGACCAGTGTGGCTGCAGAGTTGAGAGCAAGCAAAAGAGAAGGAGAAAAGGAAGTCAGAGCAGTAATGCAAGCCTAGTGACCTAAAGATTTAGAGGGTATTTTAAGGACTTTAGAGTCTACTGTGAGGAAATGGCCAGCCATTGTAGTTTTTAGCAGAAGAGTAATATGAATTTACAGTTCCTCTTGTCAATAATAACAATATCTGCAAATGCTCAGGTCCCTTATATAAAATGGTACAGTGTTTGCATGTAACCTACACATAGCCTCCCATATATTTTATATTATCTCGATTGCTTATAATGTCTAATGCTACGTACATACTATGTAAATAGTTGCTGGTATGCAAATTCAAGTTTTGCTATTTGGAACATTCTGGAATTTTTTTCCCAAATATTTTCAATGTGTGGTTGAATTTGGGGATGGGAACCTGTGACTAGAAGGGCAGAATGTACTTAGATTTTAAAAGGATCATGCCCTATTCAGTTAGGGCTGCTAGAACAAAATACCATCGACTGGTGGTTTAAACAACAAACATTTATGCCTTACAGTTCTGGAGGCTGGGAAATCCAAAATCAAGGTGTCAAGAGATTCAGTATCTGATGAGAGCCTGCTTCTTGGCATGTAGATATCTACCTCCTTGCTGTATCCTCACATGGAAGAAAGAGGAAGCTCTGGTGTCTCTTCCTCTTCTTAAAAGGACACCAGTTCCATCATGTGGGCTCTACCCTTGTGATTTTACCTGAACCTAACAATCTCCCAAAGGCCCACCTCCAAATACCATAAAAGTGGAGATTAGGGCTTCGACTTGTGAGTTGGGGAGTAGAGACACAAACATTCAGTCCATGGCAGATTCTTTTTTTTCCTCTGTTAACACTAGATTGTAGAGGTGGCAAGGATAGACCTATGAAGACAAATAAGAAGGCTATTACTTTTTTTTTTTTTTAAGGTATGAGATTATGTCGTTTCCACCTAGGTACTGGAAGTAGAAGGTGTGTGGACTGCTCAAATTCTGAATGCATTTCAGTGATGAAACCAATAGCATTTCTTGGCAGTTCCTGATAGGTGAGGTATGATTCCAAAAGGCATAGATTTGAGAAACTGGAAGGATAGGGTTATAATTTAGGAGATGGGAGAGGCTGCAAGAGAAAGAGATTTGGGGGAGGGATTTGGAAGAGATAAAGCTGTGGTTTGCTTTTGAAATTGAGGTTCCATTAAATATCTAAGTGGCAATGTCAAGTAGGCAACTGGATATGTGAGTCTGAAGATCGCACAAGAGGTCAGAACTATGCATATAAATTTAGGAATTAATACATAAGGTGGTATATAAAGATAAAAAGATATAAGACTAAATGAGATCAACAAGTGGATGAATGTAATTTTCCCCTTTACGGAGTAATTATTAACTACACATTCCATTGCCATGGAATGATCTCTGGGAAATTCCACATCAGAATACTAAGGACAAGAGAAGAAACTACCAAAGCAGATTGAGAGGGAAAAACCAATGAGGCAAGAGGAAAATAAAGAAAGTTATGACATCTGAAGCTGAGTAAAATCTATCAGAAAAGAGAGTTACCATCTGCGTCAAATGCTGCTTATAGGTCAGGTATGATGAGGGATATAAATTGACCATTGAATTTAGCATTGAGGTTATAGTGACTTCAGCAAGAACACTTCTAACAAACAAACTATGAACTATGAACCTCTTCCTACCCTCTTTAACCCTGCTTATCCATCTTCAATTCTATCTTCTTCTAATTTTGAATGCCAGTCATTAATTTTTCCTTGTTTCAAATTACAAAAGGAATATATGCTAGTTGAATTAGTGAAAATAATTTCATACCATTCCACACTCTAACTGAAATAGAAAAAATATAAAATTATAGTAAGGTTCAGTTTTTTGTTTGCATTGACAAAAATTCATCCTAATAACTGTGATAAATATAACTTGATTATTTTTAATAGTTGCATTTACATTGAATAATATGTCTGAACCATAATTTAATCAATCTTTTCTGAACCAGTAGGCATTCAGTGATGTTGAGTTTTAGTCTCTATAGATGATACTACGACAATCAATATTCCTGTTCAAATATCCTGATATAGTAGTGTTTTTGTTTCAACTGGATGATTTCTCAAAAGTGGAATTCAGAGTAAAAATGTATGTGTATTCAAATTTTAATTGTTCAATTGTTGCACTCTCACTAGCAATTAATAAAAGTGTTCCTTTATCTTTATTAGCACTGGAGAGTATTAGTTCTTTTTTTGTTTTTGTTTTTTAGTATTTTCTAATCTGAAAGATACACTAATTGTTGCTGTAATTTGCATTTCCCTGAAGAGCAATCAGGGCAAGCACCATATAATGTTAATGGTCTTTTGGTTTTATTCTTCTGTGAATTACCTGTTCTTTCCTTTTGTCCATCTAAATGTTTTTGTATTTTCCAGGAAATTACCTTTCCCTAATATAATTTTCTAAATTCCTTTCATCTCTTCCACATGTGTACTTATATCTCCTTGGTCAATCCTAGAACTGTATAATTTTGCTTCCACTTTTTTCCTTAATTGGGCTTTGCCAGGACTGATTTACTATTTTAGCTGTTTCTAAGAAAGAGCTCTTTCTTTAATTTAGTATTTGTTTGGTTGTCACAACAGGATGGTACTATGTTTGTCAGTAAAACAGATATAGTTAAGGAAGTAATGTTTCTTTGATGGCAAAAGATATGGAAACTTAGGAAGATAATTACTTAAATAGGAGACAACACAGCATGCTCACTCATAGAGGTACAAGCTTACCAGTTTTTTCAGAATTCTCCCATAGAGGCATATAACTGCTCCTGCGGGCAGAAATACCCTAAAAGTGGGGCTCCAGTTGCCACACCCTGGCTCCCTGATCTTCATCTCAGCACACCAAACTCTTCTGGAGGCTGGACACTGACTTTGTGGCCTCCTGATAATCAGGTACAATTCAGGCATCAACACATCAATACAAGTCCTCAGTACATAACTGGCCAAGAATTCCTCAGGTTTTCCAAGGTCTCATTTTTGTTTTTCCCATTTCAACCCTGATTTCTACTTCTCTTCCCTTTCCCTGCTTGGGCAACCAAAAAAAAGTATTGAATATGTTTGTGGTAGTGGTTGATAACTTTCCCCCATATCTATTTGCTCACTTTTTCTCCCTATTATCTAATTAACAAAACAATGTCTTCAAAGGCTTAGCATAGTCTAAACCCTTTTTGCAGGTAGGTATGGCCATATGATGATGTTCTTGCCAGTGAAATGTAAGTGAAAGTAATGTGTGCAACTTTGACATCATTTACTTAAAAGAAGCATGCTTACCCTTTCTCTCCTCTCTTTCCACTCACCCACGGACTTAAATATGTATGTGGTGCTGGTCAACCAGCTTCTATCATGATGATGAAGGCAAGTTAGTCTACACTACAAGAGAGCAAAACATAAGATACAGAAATTTTGGTGGCTGCAACAGAAATATTGTTTGACCCTGCACTGCCTATCTACCTCTATGCAGTAAAATGAAAAACAAAAACAAAAATACTCTGTCTTGTTTTGATCCACTATATTTTGGGGCCCTTTCAAAATATCACAATAGTCTAGCCAAAGAATTGGCAATTATTTTTTCTATGAAAGGCCAGGTAGTAAATATGTTCAGCTTTGCAGGCCATATAGTCTTTGTGTAACTACACTTTCTGCCCCAAAGCTACCCTTTTTAGTGTGAAAGGAGACAGACAATAGATAAATGGGAGAGCATAGCTGTGCTCCAATAAAACATTAAAAAAAACAAGTGACTGGTCATATTTGTCTTATGGGTAGAATCTGATGTCTCCTGATCCAGCCTATAATATAACTGATACAATCTTTTTCATTATGCATATATGTTTGAAAAAAAATTTTTGTGTGAATATACATTTGTTTTTAATGTACATAAATCATATACACTAAAGATATAATTTTTAAAACACTGTTAAATATGGTATGTTTAAGATCAATAATATTATAATTTGCAAATGCTGCTGATTATTTCTGATTACTGCCTGGATTTCCTTTATAATAATTTGGAGACAACTGATATGCTAATACATTGAGTCTTCTGAGATACAAAAATGATCTCTCTCATTTGTTTAGGTTCTCTTTAGTTTCCTTCAGAAAAGTTCTATAGTTTTTGGTGAACCAAACTTGCATACATGTGCTTAAATTTATGTCTTAGTCTTTTGTATGTTTTGGCACTATTGTACATAGTATTTTTAAATTTCAATATCTAGTTGTTAAAGCCTAGTTATAGAAATGTGCTCAAATTTACATACTAACCATATATACTGCAACCTTAATAAATTCACTAGTAGTTCTGTTACCTTTTTCTGTGGATTCCTTAGTATTTTCTATAGAGATAATCATGTTGAGAGAAAAGTAGAATTTTACTTTCTTTCAAATCTATGTGCATTTCTTTCTTGCTTCTTGGCCTATTACACATTGAAGGACTTTCAGTACAGTTGTGAATAGAAGTGGTGAACATGGACATTTGTTTTGTCCCTGATCAAAGTGGGAATGCATTCAGTCTTTCATCATTAGCTATTGTGTAAATTGAAAGGGTTTTTGAAGATTATCTTTATCAGGATGAAGAAGTTTCCTTTTATTCTAGTATGCTGAGAGTTTTTATTATAAATGGGTACTGAATCTTGTAAAATGCTTTTTCTGCAACCACTGTGATGAGCATATGGTTTTCCTTCTTCATTCTGCTAATGAGGTGAATTATACTGGTAATTTTATAACATCTTTGAGATATAAATCTCAAAAATGAAATTCATTATTTTGAACTGTATAACTCAGTGGTTTTTAGTATATTTATAAAAATTGTATAATTATTATCACTATTGAATTCCAGAATATTTCCATCCAGTAAAGAAACTCTGTACCAACTAGCAGTCACTCCCCATTTCCCACTCTTACCAGCTCCTAGCAATTAGTAATCTACTTTGACTCTACAGATTTGTTTATTTTGTACATTTCATATAAATGGAATCCTACAATACATAGTCTTTTGTGTCTGGCTTCCTTGTCTTAGCATAACATTTTCAAGATTTGTCCATGATTTAGCATGTATCAGTGCTTCATTCCTTTTTGTAGGTGAATAATATTCCATTGTATGGCTAAACTACATTTGTTTATCCACGTGTCAGCTGATGGACATTTGAGTTCATTTCAATTTTGGGCTATTATGAATAATACTGTGAACGTTTATGTATAAGTTGCTTGTATTAACATATGCTTTCATTTCTCCCTCTTGGGTATATACTCAGGAGTGGAATTGTTTGGTCATAGGGTGACAAAGTTTATCTTTAAGGAACTACCATATTGTTTTGTAAAGTGCCTATACCACTTTACTATCCCACCAGCAATATATAAGAGTTCCATCTCATACCACCTGCATGCTGAACACTTGCAGTTACGGACTACACTTCTGTCTGCTGGGTCACTTGACACATTCATCAATTAATTGCATCTTACCAAAAGTCAGCTGTGGCTGTCCAACAATCAGTTCTTGCCAGTTTTACAGTAATCACTCAGTGTACTGAAATGTTACATCAACAAATAAAAATGAACACAAATAAGGAAAATGTTTTCTTGAATTTGAAGTTGAATGCTTTGGAAAGACTTGATAAAAGCTAGTTACTAAAAGAATGCAGACAAATTAGGTATGCACAAGACAATGCAAAAGATTAGAGGGAACTTCACAAAATTGCAAGAAGATTCTAAATTCAATTTACTTTGGAAGTTTCTGGACATTTCTCTACCATTTTGAAGAAAAGAAAGTGGAAATCATAGTTGATATTTTATGAGTATGGTTAAAAACAATGGACCACAAAAGCCAAAACAGAACTCTATTGAGTGGACCCATTCCCAAAAAGAGGCCTTGAACCTATATAATGATTGATAAATGATTAAACATATAGACTGGATACTGTAAAATTCTTAGAGGAAAACATAGGCAGAACACTCTTTGACATAAATCGATCTGTCTCCTAGAGTAGTGGAAAGATAAACAAAAATAAACAAATGGGACCTAATAAAAATCAAAAGCTTTTGCACAGCACAGGAAACCATAAACAAAACGAAAAGACAACCTACAGAATGAGAGATAATATTTGTGAATGAAGCGACCGACAAGGGATTAATTTCCAAAATATACAAACAACTCATGCAACTCAATATCAAAAAAAACCAAACCAAACCCAATCAAAAAAAGGGCAGAAGATCTAAATAGACATTTCTCCAAAGAAGACATACAGATGGCCAAAAGACACATGAAAAAAGGTTCAACATTGTTAATTATTAGAGAAAAGCAAATCAAAACTACAATGATATTTCACCTCACACCAATCAGAATGGCCATCATCAAAAAGTCTATAAACAATAAATACTGGAAAGGGTGTGGGGAAAAGGCAACCCTCCTACACTGTTGGTGAGAATGTCAATATGTACAACCACTATGGAGAATGGTATGGAGGTTCCTTATAAAACTAAAGATAGAGCTACCATATGATCCAGCAATCCCACACCTGGCCATATATCCAGAGAAAACCATGGTTTGAAAGGATACATGCACCTCAATGTTCACTGCAGCACTGTTTACAATAGCCAAGACAGGGAAGCAACTTAAATGTCCATTGACCGATGAATAGGTAAAGATGTGTTACATATATACAATGGAATATTACTCAGCCATTAAAAAGAATGAAATAATGCCATTTGCAGCAACATGGATGGACCCAAAGATTATCATACTAAGTAAGTAAGTCAGACAGAGAAAGACAAATATCACATGAAATTGCTTATATGTGGAATCCAAAATAAATGATACAAATGAACTTATTTACAAAACAGAAACAGACTCAGACTTAGAGAATGAACTTATGGTTACCAGCGGGGAAGGATGGGGAGGAGGAATAGATGGGAGTTTGGGATTGACATATACATGCTACTATGTTTAAAATAGATAAACAACAAGGACCTACTGTATAGCACAGGGAAATCTACTCAATATTCTGTAACAACCTAAATGGGAAAAGAATTTGAAAAAGAATAGATACATGTATATGTATAACTGAATCACTTTGTTATACAGCTGAAACTAACAAAACTTTGTTAATCAACTATACCGCAATAAAAAATAAAAATTATAAAGAGGATGTGAAAAAACAGAATAAAAGTTATCTTTCAATTTCCTGTCTTTGTTTTAAAATGGTAAAATCTTTGTCATGGTAGAGATATCTTGTGTGAATAAAAAATCTATATGCAGTAAAATAGAGATGATATTTAAGTACTCATGTGTGTTCATAAAATTAATTCACTCATGTATAAAAGATACTTCTCAGAATAACAATTAACTGGACATATTCAAAGTCCTAACAATATAAAAGCAAAGAAAAACATAGTGGAGTTTTTCTTTAAGGGCTTGATAACAGAGTAAGATAGACGCATGTCTCATAAGGTAATATACAAATCTCTAGAATTTATGTTAACATGTAGAAGTTTTAATAAACTTTTAATTTTAGAATATTTTTATATTCTAAAAAATTTGAGAAGGTACTACACAGAGTTCCCATATACCTAACAAACTATTATTAATTTGTTACATTAGTATGGTACAGTTGTCACAATTAATGGAGCAATATTGATGCATTATTATTAAACAAAATCCATACATAAATCAGATCTCCTTAGTTTTTTCCTAATTTTTTTCTGCTCCAGGATCCCATCCAGGATACCACATTATATTTAGTCATTTATGTCTCCTTAGGTTGTGAAAGTTCTTTAGACTCTCCTTGTTTTTGATGACTTTGTTTTGAGGAGTACTGGTCAGGTATTTTTTGGAATGCCTCTCAATTGGAATATTTCTGATACTTTGTTTCTCATGACTAGACTGAGGTTATCAGGTTTTGTGAGGAGGACCGCAGAGTTAAGGATCATTCTCATCAGGTCAAATCAAGGACATTTACTATCAACATGACTTTTCATTGTTGATGTTAACCTGCATCATTTTTAGGTAATGTTTGTCTGGTTTTTCCACTGTAAAATTACTCCTTTCCCCCCATTACATTCTGTACTCTTTGGAAGTTACTATGTGCACCCCAGCTTAAAATGTGTAGTTATTCTCCACTCCCTCCAGAATGGAATATCTTCATAAATTACTTGGAACTCTTCTGCACAAGAGATTTCTCTCTTCTGCTTGTATTTAGTCATTTATACATGTCAATATATTTTATATATAGAGTTATAATCCAATACTACTTTATTTTGTTTCTCAAATTGTTCCAGCTTTGGACATTGGTGCTCTTTCAGTTGGCTCTTGTGTACCTTTGACATACCACTATCACTGTGACTTAATTCCTCTTCCTTTCTTTTATCCGTACTTATTTCTGGCATGCTCTAGACTTATCTTGTATACTTCTTCTCTGAATTCTAAACTTATTGGGCTGGCCAAAAAGTTCTTTGGCCAATCCAATATTTCTCCAAAGAGTCCTGGTTCCTTTTATTGAAGAATAGTATTAGAAACTAAGATCTCGGCTCTAGGCATACTCATTTTTCCTGGGGTGTCACGACATCTAGGCCCTCTCAGCTGATAAAACAAGGAAATATATATGCACATTGTAACCTGGATATAGACACATGTCTATAAATATCTCCATATGTATCCACCTGTATCTATATTAAGGTAAACTAAGTTCATACTGATGTCTTCATCGCTAACCCATTATCACATGGGTCATTCTCCCCTTCTCCCCTTGCTTATCTGTAACCCCCCACTCCAACAGTGGTTTCAGAATTGTTAACCTGCACCATCATGAAAAATTACTTTATCAATTAGAGTACAATGCATATGTACAGTTTCCTTTGCCTGTAGTCTTATAGTCTCTATTTGTCTCCAAAGTCAGTAACTTTCCCACATCATCCTTTTCAGTGGGGTTCTTGCATAGATTTCTATTCCAGTTAGATTATTTTTACAGTCTATATTTTAGTTTGAGATTGGCCAATCTCCTAAATGAGTTAAAATTTTCATACATTAAAATTCACTCACTGCTGTGAAGTTCTATGGGTCTTGACAAATGCAGTGTCATGTATCTACCATTATAGTACATACATAATAGCTTTATTGCCCTATAACTTTCCCTGTTCTCATTTATTAGTCCCTCCCCCCCAAAAAAAACTCCTGATAACCATTGGTCTGCTTATAATTTTGCCTTTACCAATATGTCATATAATCCTACAGTATATACTTATTTCATAGTGTTTTATTTTACTTCACAATATGTATTTAAGGTACAGCCACATAGTTGTGTGGATTTCACACATAAATTTTTACATAAATAGCATAAAAAGTGTTTTATCCAACTTTTTTTTACCAGTTAAAAATCTGTATTAGAGACAATTCCTTACATGTCAGTACCAACAGACCACTTCAATCCTCAAACTATGATATAGTATACTGGAGAATGGATAATCTATTTTATTTAAACATCCCACTATTGATAGACATTAGCTATTTCTAATTTTTGACTATTACAAACAGGTCTTCACTGAATTGTTGTATAGCTTTGAATGTTCATATTTGGTCAATTATTTTATAGATATCATGAGGCATTGATTTCTTGTTTGAAGGTATTGCATGTTGTTTATTTGAATTTTTTTTTTAATGTGACGTATATGGTTTTTTTTTAAATTAATTAATTAATGGCTGTGTTGGGTCTTCGTTTCTGCACGAGGGCTTTCTCTAGTTGCGGCAAGCGGGGGCCACTCTTCATCGCGGTGCGCGGGCCTCTTACTATCGTGGCCTCTCTTGTTGCGGAGCACAGGCTCCAGACGCGCAGGCTCAGTAGGTGTGGCTCACGGGCCTAGTTGCTCCGTGGCATGTGGGATCTTCCCAGACCAGGGCTCGAGCCCGTGTCCCCTGAATTGGCAGGCAGACTCTCAACCACTGTGCCACCAGGGAAGCCCTTGAATTTTTATTTTGAAAGAATTTTAGATTTACAGAGTGTTTGCAATGATAATACAGAGCTCCTGTATAACTCTTCCCCTAGCTTTCTTAATGTTAGGAGCTAATATTTGATACATAGTACATTTGCCTTCCAAGGAAGTTGCAAGAATTTATACTACTTCCAATAAGATATAAGGAAAACTTTTCTCCATATTTTTAGTAGTACTGTCACTCAAATTTTGTCAACCTGATATGGACATTATTACTTAAATAGCATTTTCTGATTTTAGTGAAGATGACTATCTTTTCATATGATTGTTGTCAATTTTTATGATGTTTTGATGATTCTTCTGTTTATTTTCTTTGAGCATTTTGTCGTATATTCCCCATTAGGTTCTCTCAACCTCACGTGCCTCCAACATACTCAAATGTCAATCAATTCAGCAACAAACAAACCTGTTCTTGATTTTCTTCTCTTCTCCCTACATCATTTCTTATTTCTCTCAAGCTTCCTGCCCTGAGATTGCATCTTACAATAAAGCATCGTCACTTAACCAGACCTCAGGCTCTGTTTTCTAGCGGAGTTTAGGTTAAGACACCATTTTCCTCTTGGGCAGTGTTTTTCTTTACCAACTTGCAAAATATCATCATGTATTATGGTAGTTAATTCATTTCTGTTATGTATGTGCTAATTATTATTGCAGCATGTACTTGTCTATGAAGTTTATTTTATAGTACCCCTTACTGTATAAAAGAATTTTTTACATATTTTGTTCTGTCATTTTCTTTCCCTTTATGATTTCTGGAGATTCCTATGTTGCTTGGGAAGGCTTTCTCCATCCCAAGACTATTTTAAAATTCCTACTAAACTATAATATTTTAAAGCTTTTCTCCTTAATTGATTTGAAATATATTTTTATAATGATGGAAGGCAGAAAATGATTTAGACTTCAAAGGTGAGCTCCTAATTTACTTTATTCCCAATCCTTTTTGCTGAGCACTGTAAAGTCTCTAGAACACATCTGAGGAAAATTGTGAAAGAAGCTACACTCAAATTATCAAAAAAGAAAAATTTTTCCTTTAGTTCCAACATGACAGACCTAAGAGCATAACTCAGACATAGGTAAGACCAAAAACCCTTCTGTTGGTCAATTCCCCTTGAACTTCCATTTCAGGGAATTTATTTTTCCTCTTTAACTCCTAATAATAATAAGCAATATCCCACTGAATTAATTTACACAGCGTCATCAGCATACTTTGTTTTCATCCATCTCAATTCAGGACTATTATAACTCACTTACCACTTTTGTGCCAACTAGGAAAAAAAAGCTGTCCCCTCTGGATGAATGCAGCTCTGTAGGTAGGCAGCTTGGCAAGCTCTCAGCATCTTTGCACACATTAGAAGGCTCCACCTCAGGACCAAGGCAGCCCCACCTCAGACAAAGAGCAGTCATTGGAGAGCCGAGCTCAGTTGGATTTCTGCTCATACCAGCTCCCTGAGCCTGATGCACTAGGAGAGTGAGCCTGATCAAACCTATGCTGGGCTCTGCTTAAGGCAAAGCTGTCCATGCCCTCTCCCCCCAGTATGTATGGCAGGATGGATTCACTCTCTGAAGGAAATTAGAAGATGATTTAAACATAGAAAAACAAGGGAGGCGGGGAAAGGTATATCATAAAAGTTCTGAGATCTTTCTTCCAAGACCTGCAACTCCCTGGAGTACTCCACATAAGGCAGGGGGCTTCCCTGAGGTAGACTCACCTCCTTGTTATTTTGTGCTGAAGATCAAATACAGCAACCCTACCCCCTGGTTCAATTCATGGAAGCATTCTTATTCCCTGTGGTCCCTTTTTATTATCCACAGTAGAGTAGTACAGAACATTCCATTTCTGTTAAATTTATTAATTCTTTTTTAATATTCAAAACATCTTTTAAATTATTGCATTCATTTTTTAAGGACAAAACTGATTGCCTCACCATATGTTAAAGTATCATTTCCATGCACTTATATAATTTATTATTTTTCCCACTTTATATTCCATTTCTAATTCCATTCTTATCTTCTCCCATCCAGTCACCATAATTTTATTACAAGATATGTACTGCCCAAAAATGTTGCTGTTTTTATGCTATAGATTTTGCTTTCCTTACTTTTATATTCAACATGATGTTTTTGAGCTCATTAATGTGAGTATATGTAAATGTAGTTCATTACTTTTAATTGATCCAGATACAAATATATAATTTACATATAGTACTTTTACTTATCCATTCTTCTGGTATTGGATTTCCTGTGTTTCTACCCTGTGGACTTTGCTAGTTCCCTGTGCTTTTTATCTCCTTATAGTACTTCCTCTCCTGGGATGGCCTTTCTTAGCATGGTTAGATTTCTTACTCTAGAGATATCACTTTCTAAATGGAGAAATCACATCTATACAGATATCCCTTGGGTGGTGTATGCACGAGAAAGAGAAAGCACACACAATCCATGATACACCTTTTCCAAAGATCTCTTTTTTAATGCACTTTAAAAATTTTCATAACTGGACACTGAATCTTCACTTGACATTTGATTCCCTAATACTTCACCCTAGTTTTGACCATTTCTAGTGCTCTAAATAATACCATCAGAATAACCCTTATGCCATTGAATCAGTTCCATTTTGTCATGTATTTTTTTTTAAGACACTGGTTACCCTTTTGTTTTGTGTACGTTGCCCTTCCTGGTGTTCCATAGCTCCATTTCAGCAGCTTGCCACAGCAAATAATTAGTAATAAATGTTTGTGCCTTTGCTAATGACAATCATGCAGTCGGAAAAAATATCCATCATATTTTCTTTAGTTTATTGTGCTTAAGATCAGGCAGTGGGAGTCATTTCTGGCTGCTAATCCATATCCACTTACTCTGGGCATCTACCTTTGAATGCAGGTACATGTATTACCTCAGCAGCTGGCACAACAGCCCTACTCTGTGCTCCCACAAATTTGACAATTCTGTGATGAAAATGAAATCATGGACCCAGGTCATTGAAAAGAACGTGGTCTAATATAACATGCATTTTAAAATTTAAAAAACCCTGCACTTCTAACTTTAGAATCTACAAGGAAATAGTCTCCATTTAAAGGGAGATAAAGATGTAGAATCCTACCTCTTCAGTTTCTCACTTAAGCATCAGAATAAGAGAACAGAAGATAAGGCATATACAGAAACAACAAGTAATTTAGGTCTTTACCAGTTTCCATGGCAACCTTACTGTATAAAACTAAGAAAATGAATTCTAAAAATTCAGGATTTGCCTTGGCCTTGGTCATTGACACTTTCAGCATTACTTTCTTCAACACAATATGTAAAGCAACCAAATTTACATACGAGGCAAAATTTTGACACTACATATAAAGACTTTTATAAACACTAATGCAGGACAGTCAGTGTACAGTAAATGGGGGAAAAATTCCTTTAAAAAGTCAAATTATAAACACTTGCCTATGAAATGACTGACATAAACTAATCTGTAAATGCAACTTTAAGAGGGATTTACACAGGCTGGCTCTGTCCCATCTGCTCCTGAGATAAAATGCCTTTCACACTATTCCCCTGGAATTTCACTGCTGACCCTGAGTCACTGAAGATGAATGACTCGTCCAGGTTGTCCCAACAAAGTCAACAGCAGCCTTAAAAGCCTTCAGAATGGATCCTCTGGGACCCTAATCCTTGACAATAAAGATGCACTTTGAATTGGGCAGTCCTTATGGTTCTGAAAGGGGAAGGTTATGCTGTGACACTTGGCACTTGATTCTCAGACTTCAGAGCTCTAATGTTTACAGACAAACAAATATATCTGATTCCTCTGTCACAGCAATGCCTGATGTTCTATGGCACAATGCTGTCTGGGGTTAGTTTCTTCACATGATGTTTTCCTGCTATGTGTATCTTTTTTTAGAAGGAGAAGGAAGGATTTATTACTTGCAGCAAGTAAGGAGAACACTGGGGATCTTTCCCAAAGCAGTGTCTCCCCGGCCATATGTATTTTAACAGATGATATTCTTAAATGGTTTCTGGCATCTTAATCCAGACTCCTGATAACATTTGTAATTTTTTAAATAGGCATGTTCTTTATAGAATCATATGATTTGACTTTTGTTTTACTCTTTTCCTTCATTATAGATTTGCTTTCATCTTTTCATTTGAATTTATTATTAAAATTTATTTGATCATTCTAAATAAAACTTTGTTGACCACATTTATTTCCAGGCTTAAGGAAGGAATTTTGTATATGATAGGTCCCTGTCACTAACACATTTATGTGCAGGGTTCCAGAGCAAAATACAATTTACACCAGGACTGTCAAGAAAGTCTTCTAGGAATTGTTATTACTGAGTAAAAATTGTTCTGGGGAGGGAGGAATTATCTACTTAAAGAAGTGAAGGAAACATTTTTGGCAGAAGGAATCTCAGGTGTGAGACAATGGAAGTATGAAAGAGATTGGCAGATGCAACGAGCTGGAAAAAATATTAAATATGCCATATGTGTGAGAACAGAGGGAAACGAAGCTGAAAAATGTGATAGGTAATGAAAAGTATGGGACGCTGTCGTGAAATCTTATGCAAATATTTTGATTGTCTTTGCATATAACAAACTTTGTATTGGGAATATGTAATAGAGAGTAGGGAAGCACAACGTAAGAGACATGGAGGCCATTGGAGTCAATGTTTAAAATTTATATAAGAATTGATAAGGACCTCAGTACATCTAGTAGAAGTACGAATGAGAAGAGAACAGGATATCGCCAAGGTGTATTAAGTAGATTGTTTCTGTAGGATATTTGTAACTTTATTTTGAAATAATTTTACACTTCCAGCAGTTGCAAAGATAGTAAATAGAATTCCTGAACACCTTTCCAACCAACTTACTCCCAATGTCAACCTTTTATGTAACATCTTAAATCATTGATTAATTAAAATAAAGAACTTAAAATTGGAACATCATTCTTAACTAAACCATGGACTTTATTAGAATTTCTTCAGTTTTTCCACTAATATCCTCTTTTTCGCCCCCAGGAATCAATCAAGGATACAACTAAATAGAAGAAGTATCTCCTTAGTCACTTTGTTTCTGACAGTTCCTCAGTCTTTGTTTTGGATGACATTGACATTTTTGAAGAGTATTGATCATATATTTTAAAGAATGTTGGGAGGGAGACGCAAGAGGGAAGAAATATGGGGACATACGTATACGTATAACTGATTCACTTTGTTATAAAGCAGAAACTAACACACCATTGTAAAGCAATTATACTCCGATAAAGATGTTTAAAAGAAAAAAAAATGGTCATGACGAACCTAGGGGCAAGACGGGAATAACGACGCAGACCTACTAGAGAATGGACTTGAGGACACGGGGAGGGGGAAGGGAAAGCTGGGACAAAGTGAGAGAGCGGCATGGACATATATCCACTACCAAATGTAAAATAGCTAGCTAGTGGGAAGCAGCCGCATAGCACAGGGAGATCAGCTCGGTGCTGTGTGACCACCTAGAGGGGTGGGATAGGGAGGGTGGGAGGGAGGGAGACGCAAGAGGGAAGAGACATGGGGACATATGTATATGTACAGCTGATTCACTTTGTTATAAAGCAGAAAGTAACACACCATTGTAAAGCAATTATACTCCAATAAAGATGTTAAAAAAAAGAAAAAAAAGAATGTTGCTCAATATGGGTTTGTCTGATGTCTTCTCATGAAGAAACTGATATTGTGGGTTTGGGGAGAGCATATTGCAGAGGTGAAATATTGTTTTTCACGCCTTCATATCATGGGATACACAATGTCAATATGCCTTATTATTGATGATGCTAATCTTAGTCACTTGGCTCAGCTGGTGCTGCAACATTTCTCTACTGCAAAGTTATGTGTTTTCTTTTCAAATTTTATTCATTAGAAATGAGTCAAAGATCCAGCCCTTATTCAAGAGGAAGAAAATTAAGCTTCACTTTGTAGAACTTGTGAACATTTTTTAAAACCACCAGAGTATAACTAGAGTGTTGATAATTCTTACAAAGCCTCAAATTACCTAATAATTCTATTACTAGAATTACTATTTAATTCATCACCTGTAGTAATTATTGTCATGCTCTAAAAGTCATTTTCTATTTCCCTTATTCCTTCCACATTTATTAGTTGGAGTTATTTTGTAAAAAATAGAGTCCCATCTTCATTTATATATTATTCAATTGTTATTTAAACCAGAAATGACTCAGACATATTTATTTTATTGTTATAATCATTCACCTGTTTGTTACTGATTTGTTTCACAAATTGTTCCAGTTTGGCTATTGAAGCTCTCAGGTCAGCTTCTATATCATTTTGACAAGTATTCATTCTTTAAGCACCATCTTATTTTTGTCACCAAAAGGTGTTCCAGGCTCATTTTTTATTTTATGCTCCTATTTTAGAATCAGCCAAGGAGCTCTGGCTCCTTTTATTTCAAAAGGGTATTTAGAAACAAAGATCTGAGTGCTAGGTGTGTTTGTTGGTATTGTGATGTTCCTTCAAGGCCCCCTTAGTGGACAGAGCTAAGAAATGTCTGTGGTTATGCTAATACATAGATACAAACATATATATGTATGTATCTATCTGGCTATTGGTATATGTATAGGTAGTAATATGTGTGTGTGTGTGCGTGTGTGTATATATTATTTTTATTTTGATAGCTCAGACTCCAATTTGGTAGCTGATTCTAGCATCTTCCCTGTATTTGTAACTTTTTCTCTGAAAGTGAGAAACCTGTCTTCATTATCTATATTTACTTATAGAGTTGACCCTTGAACAACACAAAGTTTAGGGGCACTGACTACCCACCCCCACACACACAGTTGAAAATCTGAGTATAACTGTACAGTTGGCCCTCCGTATCTGCAGTTCCACATCTGCAGATTCAACCAGCCTCGGATCCTGTAGCATTGTATGTATTTGGTGAAAAAAATCTGTGTTTAATGGACCTGTGTAGTTCAAACCCATGTTGTTCAAGGGTCAACTGTATGTTAAAACCTAGTTATATATGTAAGTAGTTTCATAATTGCTAATGTCTACCTCTGTGAGAAAAATTTACCAATGAGAGTAGGATACAAAATTTTATAGGGTTTTGACTGTATGTGAGGAAGGAATCAAAAGAAAAATCTTAGGTTCCTGATTTGAATGGTTGGGTACGTGGTGAGGTCATTAACTGAATGGATAATTCATTAGAGGAAAAAAATGACATAAGATGCAATAAATTTTAGATATATTTAGTTCAAAATGGTTTCAGTTCATCTAAACAGATAAGTTCCAAAAGGCATTTGGAAGTATAGGCGCAAGGTCCACATAACAATCTCAACTGGAAATAAATATCTGTGAGTTCTAGTTGTGTTTAAGACATCCAGATACAGTATATAAAGTCAGAAGATAGAAGGATTAATAAGAGAACCCTATGGAAACAAACATGCATGCTCTGTGAAGAAAATTCACCAACTCTAGTAATGGAGATAATAATTGTATCTCCTGAAACACACAGTAAAGATTTATGCATAATCCATGCAAAAACTGTATTTCAGAAGCACCCGATACATCTATTCCAATATATACACTTAAGAAGCTACGCTTGAATTCACTGTCCGTGAATATGGATTTATGTATAAACTGCTTATGTTTTCTAATATATTTAAATATTTAAAGGTTATATTAACTTGTAGTGCTGCTATTAACAAATTACCACAAACTTAGTACGTTTGCGTTGTTTAAAAGCCACTATTTTACAGCTCTGGAGGTCAAAAGTCTGAAATGGGCTGGCAGAGATACATTATTTCTGGAAGTTCCCAGGAATATTCCATTCACTTCCCTTTTCCAATAGCTAGAATCTGCCCCTATTTCTTGACTTGTGGTCCTGCATCACTCCAATCTTTGCTTCCACTGTCACATCTCTTTCTAATTATGGCTCTCACGCCCCCCTCTTATAAGAATCCTTGTGATTACATCAGACCCATTTGTATAATCAGAATAATCTCCCATTTTAAGGCCCTTAACTTATTCACATTTGCAGAATCCCTTTGGCTATGTAAGATTGCATATTCAAAGGTTTCTGGGATGAGAACACGGACAGTTTTGGGTTGGTGGGGGCATCATGCTGTCTACCACAGGGGCATTGGAATTTGTAATACACATTAGCTCAAGTAATGTTAGCTGCTGTAGAAAAACTACAAAGACTCAATGACTTCACACAACAGAAATACATTTCTTATTCCTATGCAGTATAGAACAGATGTTTATGAGTGGTGGGCAATTCTTTGGCAAGCAATGATTCAGTGATGCAGTCTCCTTCTACATCATGGCTCCATCCTCTTCAAAAGGACATTTCCAAGTTCAACAGAAAAGAACTACAATGTAGGGAACACCAGCACCCTGGGAAAGCTTTAGTGGGCCAGGCAGTGACATGGTTCCTATCACTTCTGCCCACGTTCCAAAGGCTAGAACTCAGTCGCATGCCTCTACTTAACAGTAAGGCTAGGGAATTTAGACTAGCTATGTATCCAGCAGCAAGAACCACTGAGTATCGTGAACAGAATCTGGTCTCCCAGTCAATAGGTTTATAGGTAAAAGAACATTTCAGCATCTTTTAAATGAATTCTAGTCTAATCATCTAGTAAAAACATCAACAGAAAACAAAGCAGACTAGTTCTAAATTACAGTTATGAGATGAAGCAGTTGACTTAAGGATAAAGTAAATAGCTCTAAAATCACCATAGGATATATGGTATTTTTCTATTTATTGCTAATCCCAACTGGTATAATCCTACCCAGCAATTCAAACAGACCCTGATAAAGAAAATAGTTACTCCTATTTTTGGGGAAAAAAAGCAGGTTTTATAGAATCTGAGTTTAAAGAAATACTATTTTCAGAAACACTCTATTACCATTTACATGTAGGAGGACAATTCATGTGCTGGTTTAATACTGAGAACCAGTTCCTCATTTAATACAACTACACTCTTAGTGAGGAGATAATGAGAATTATTCTTTGTCTCAGGAGGAATCATTTATTTCCATTTACAGTCACCAAATGGGCTAACATTCATTTATAATCTAAGCTAGGAAATTTTTCTGTCACTCTGAAAATATGATGATTAGGTTTCTTAACTCATATGCTACTAATTTAAGACTATTTTTCTGTAATTTCTGTACCAGAAATAGATCAAGGAGACATCCTAAGACTCACGGAACAATGGTCATCCTGCCCCTAATACGTTTATGGGCCCTTTGTAAATCATTTCTAGGAAACAAAGCACTTGACTTCCTTTGACAGTGGTGTCTCCATTGTTCAGTACCATGGGACCAATCTAAATAACTATCATGACATATTGTTTTTGCTGTCAGTTTTGTATATATATTTTTGGAATCTTCAAGATGTACAGAGCTTTAAATGTAAAAGAAGCACATTTTTTAATCAGGCAGAATTAGGATACTGGAGTCATATATTACAAAATGTATGTAACACATGTCTATGACCCTATTCTTTCCCTTGCTAATACAGCAACATCTGACAGTTTATTAAAAAGAAAACCAAGAAATCAACCCCAGTAGCATGGAGTGGATTAATTTGATATTTAAATGCATTATGGAATGATACTAATCCAATTATATGGAACAAAGTTTAAAAGAGAAAAATGACTGCTAGAATTTTCACAATGTGCGGAAGATAAGAAAAACTCTTTAAATAGTATTTCTCTTTGCAATGAATTATCAGTCAAAAGAAAGGAAAAACTTAACCTGAAATGATCATATGAAAGCATGAGGTTTCTACTTTCCTCTGGTTTTGTAAAACAATCTTGAATTGTTGTGAAAGTTATGACAATTTAGTACTGTTTCTTATTTTAAGCATTGTTCTATGATTTTCCTTCTGTTAAATTTGCTTCCTCTCACTTATTCATATGCATAATTCTCCTCAGATAACATTTGTTGTTTTCATTATACATGCTGCTGTAATAGTAAATATTTTCTTTCCCAATGTGTCACTACATGTCATTTTAAAATCACTAGTCACACACAAAAAAGGACATTTATTGGGAATTTTCTTTTATTCTAAATTTGTAAAATGTTCCATGATATGTATCAAGTTTATATTATAATAAAAAGAAAATGAGGCCAAAAAGGCAATTCTGCCATTGGGTTTAGAGTCTTTAATCAGCAGTGATAAGCATCCTAGCAGCACGTAGGGCCTTGCATTTCACTATGAGGTAAGGAATGTAGAGGAAGGATCACTTTCAAATTGGTGAATTAGAAATCATTTAGAAAGCATGCAATAATTCAAATGGGAGTAATAATAAACACAGATTTTTCACCAACAAAGTAGCAGCCCTCAGAATTTAGCAGTCCACATTGTGTGGAAATGAGGAAATCGACTTAGATAGATTTCTACATATAGTCAAAAAGTATTTTCTAATCTTTTGTACTACTCTTCAATTGCACTGTTAGGGACAGCTCAAGACAAAATTCTGATGCGAGTGTCAAGTAACTGATAATAAATGGAAAGAGTTGTTTTGGGATATAAGGACTCTATATTATATAACCTGCATCTTCTAATTTAATGTGTGGTAATCCCCAATAACAGTAAGTAATACTCATGAAATTCTATGCAAGAATGTTTGGCTGATATGCCTGTTCTGGCATTAGACCATGACTGCTGCTTGTTAGGTTTATAGACATCGTTCAGCAATCTGTCCTTAATGTATGGAGTGAACCCACCTGGATGGAAAAAATGGCCCTGCCACTTACAGTGTGACCTTCGGCACATTGTTTTAACCTCTTTAGTCTCTCGAATAATCCATATAAAAATCCCTACTACAATCATGTAGTAGTTATTCAGGAAACATACATTATTATTATGCATATACTACTGTGTTGGATACTACTATCCTTGCTCATTTGCTATCAAAATGGGCTGAGGAGGTAAGCAGCATGAAGCACTCACATATAAAACTTGGTTGACAACCATATTCCATATTAGGCCCACTGTGTAAATAGCAGCCCTACTTTCTCATGATGGTTGGGATCAATTATATTTCCTAAGATAGTCATCTCTTTCCTTGCCTGCTGGCCCCTGGACACAAGAATCCCAAAGTAAGCAAACAGTAGAAGTACCTTATAGTGTAATCACACTGGCTGTAACCCCGGGCAGAATTACACCCACTGTGAGAATCAGGCCTCTAACCCCACAGAGATCAGAACTGAGGGAATGGGAAGTGCAAGTTCCAAGTCAGTAATGAGGAGTGACAGCAAGTGAACTCCTTGTACTTCTCCTCCTTGGTTCCTAGATTTACGTACTCTCCTTACTGGGGGAATGCTGCCATACAAAAGACTTAAAGTGAATAATGCATCATGGAGGATGGTACACCATCCTTGTAAAGTATTACTACTGAGCTGGCACTACAGATGTGCTTTCAGCAAGGTGTTCCTCTACTATATTAGATCATAATCGTGGTGCCTACTCTTGTACCTCCCTTGCTGTAAACTGGTCTGACATGATGTTAAATGAGATTCCATGCCAGTGGATCAAACAATCAGTAAGTTCTCAAATATTGGTGATGGCCAAGGCCCTGAGGGCATAAAGAAAGCCCATACCCAGAATACATATCTATTCTCTTAGAATGAATCACTGGTCCTTCCAAGGTAGAAGGAGTCAATATTGTTTACTTGTCACCAAGTGGCTGGTTTATTTCCTTCAGAAATGGTGCCATACTGGAGACTCAGTCATCATCTGCCTGTTATGGACAGCTTGAACATTCAGTATCGGCAGTAGATAGATCAGTTTCTGTCCATGCATAGCCTCCCTCACTGCCACAGTGACTATCACGTCAACATTTGGATGTCTGATGACAAAAACTGGCTGAGGACAACTGATGGACTTCTTGTTGAATGTCTCTTTAATGGGGGATGCTATCTGTTGGTCCTTATCATGTAATTATAAGATCTTCATACCTTGTACACACTACTAAATATACATCCACATCTTTCTATTCCAGATTTTGATCTTTTAGTATTTCTCCTTCCAGGCCTCTGACCACCAGCACAGTGATTTTTCCATTGCCCATGTGTCTGTATGTATTGTAACTTCAGGCCATTTCTCTTACTGCATGAAATGAATGACCAAATGCAGTGCATGAAGTTCTGCTCATTTTCTTTTTTCATTATTTCAAGGCCACTCCTGAGTTGAGTTAGACTGCATCTGTCATCATTTTCAGCTTCAATTTATAAACAGAGCCAACTTATAGGTCATAGCATGGGTAGTAGCTAAGAGATAAGCTTTGGTGCAACAGCTGTGATGACTTAGCAATTGGGGCTACCCACCCATGCATATTGCTTTAATTCTTTTGGCTCTTCCATGCTCAACATTGGATATAGAGCTTTCATTTTACAATAAGCTCTTTCTGGACCCACCCAACCTTATGACTAGGTAGATTTGAGAAAGCACATTTCATGATGGACAACTATAGTAGCATGGTCACTTAGCCCAGAAATACACCAGGATGGCATGACCTTTTGACAAAACCCCAGGGTCTGCAGTGCTTCTCCCCACCAGAGCTTGTCAAAAATCTCACAAAGCATCTTTTCCCACCACTGATAGCCTGTATCTACCTCAGTACTCTCTTTCGACTCTGAGTTCCACTCAATGCTGGCAGCCTTTTACATCATGCAGTATATGATTTGGAGCAATTTTTCCAGTTGTAGAATATGCTGCCTCAAAATCCCAAAGAGGCCCTCATGGTATTGTTCTTCCTTCTTCATGGTGGGAAGTGCAAGATGAAAAATCTGTTTTTTACTTCAGATGGAAGTAAAGGCTACCATCTGGACTCCTAAATATTTTACAGATGTGGTAAGCCCCAGAAACTTCATAAACTTTAACTCCCAGTGTTAGGAGCACATATATGGTTCCAAGACCTCCACTGTGTTAGTCATCTATGTGTAAGGAATGCATCCCTGCTCATCTGGACTAACATGATGCTATGATATGTGATGTGCTGCAGGACGTCAAGAAGTTCAAATCTATTTGTACTATATTATGTTTCAGGATGGGGGAACTGAGATAGTTCTAGGAAAAAAACTATGAATATATCTGTAGTGAATTCCACGTGAATTTGTACTATTTCTGATCCTTTTTTTTTTTTTTTTTCCTGTAAGGAGTGGAAAATAATGCATTCATCAAATCAGTGGCAACATACCATGTACCAAAGGTTGTGTTAATCTGCTGCCATTGCAGCTGTGATTAAGGCTAGTTGTTAGTAATTAAGGCTAGAGTTAGTTGAGTTTGAGGTAGTCTACTCTCTGTATATCCATCACTTTTGCGCAGGGTCAGACTGATGAATTTAATGGGAAAATGACGGGGAACCAGCACCCATGCATTCATTAAATATTTAAAATTGGCACTAACTTCCAAACTTTTCAGCATGTGATATTCCTTTTGTTTTAGTATCTGCTCTGAGGGAGGGAACAGTTTTAGAGGCACCTCCTTTGTTTTTCTTGTTATGATTCTTCTTTTTTTTTTCTATTATGATTATTCTTAACCCACAGGCCAAGAACCTAATGTAGAGTTTTACTGAATACCATTCATATCTATTCCAATTATACAGTCAGGGACCAGGGCAAAAAACCATCATCCAGATACACAGACCCAGATACATTTAATTATCTGGCCCCCATATGGTCCCAAAGCAAAGAGGGCCCCATGAGAATGCTTTGAGTTTCTGGGAGTCAATGTCAACCTGAACTCTGTTTCCAGCAATCCTCAGAATACCTTTTGCCAGCATACAGTTACCAAAGCAAATGACCATAGGTTTCTTTGGGAAAGGACTGGCATAGTCACCACCTTTATACTAACCATGGTGTTGCAGGTCCTTTCTCCTCAAGGCGCAGCCTATCTAACAGGCAGTGGGTTCTAAACTGTCTCATGTCTTCAAACTGCAAAGGATGTTGTGACGTTTTTACTGAAGCAGCTACTATTAACTTCTTGATTTCTCATCCTTGGTTTCTTTTGAGGGTATAAATTGAACAGTACCCTTTTTGACCATTCATGTATCTTTGCTGTTGTTTTGACTAATATTCTAGTAAGTTGCTGATGCACTACATCTTCTTGACTTCTGCATGGAGAAGTGTGTATGTACGTGTGTGTGTGTGTATATATATATCTGGCACACACACACTCAATTTTCCTTTCTACAGGGACTCTATTGGAAGCTTCATGGCCAAGGTGTTGACAAAATTTCTCTCTTTCATCTTAAGGAAACTGTGGATAAAATTATTTACTTCTCACCAATCTAGTCTCAAGGTTAGCACTGACCTTATACTATTATTTTTCTTAGTCCATTATGACAGTCAATTCTAACTACATTCTACAATCAGTCTTCTATGATCTATGGATATATTGGTGTGCTGTCTATATATCCTAGACACAATGTTTCTCATGTTTTCTTTATCTTGGAGGGAAAGAAACTTCTAGGCATTTAAGCTATAATTGTGTAGAGATAGCTCCACTTTGTATTATATAGAAATTCCTTTGTAGATGATATTTTCACAGAACTTTTAAATCACCATTTAATTAACCTTATAGTGTGTTTTATAAGTTGATTACACCTAAATGCTTATAAGGATGTCAAGTAAATTAACGTCCCCCGTAAAATTCCATGATCTAGAAATGGACCACATTCCTCAACTATGTTCAGCTACAACTGTTAGCTATAAGTCCTCTGCAAATGCTTCTTATGATTAAGTATACTACCCACCTATATATGTATACACACACACATATACACTTACATATATTCATACACAATATTTTACATATTTTATATATATTTTTTCTATTAGAAAGTTTAATTCTGTCTTAAAATATCTAAAACACTAGAAGCTTGATCGGGATCCTAGTATGACAATTAAATTAGTCCTATTAGTAAGCACAATATATTTGATCCTAAAAAGACATTTACAAGTTATTTTATGTGGTGGCCCCCAAGCTGTAAGCTTATTCAGCTTTCTGCTTTGCGGAGAACTGCTTGTCTCTTTCTTGGTATGCACTCCTGACGCTGCGGTATTGAGCGTAAAAAAGGAAAATGGCTTGCGGCCAGTTTCGTTCCAGGTGCCTGCTCTGGATCTAAGAGCCCCTGGTTGTTCCCCAGAAGAAGGACGTGCTGCCCTGAGGGGGAAGTCTGTATCTCCAAAGAACGGCCCATAAGGCATGCTGACGCATAGATAGTGGTGCATAGATAGTGGCGCATAGATAGTGGCGCATAGATAGTGGCACATAGATAGTGGCGACAGAATTATGTGGAAATACAAGGTTTGCTGATTTGTTGTCTGGTATTCGTTCCATACTAAACCTATATATACATTCATGCTCTTTGAATAAACTAGCCTTGCAACCATCAGTTGTCTTGGCCCTTCTGACCCCATACTGGTGCTTTTCAGTTCCTTACCCCTCACCGCCAGGAACTTCTAGCTTTCTGCAGCCGGTCTGCGGCAATTTTAACCTGATTATTTAATATTGCAAGATACTGAGAAAGTAGATACAAAACCATGTAACCAAAACAGACTTTTTGTTTGATCTAATTCTTCATGGGTGTTCAAGGGGAAAATAAATAAAAGCATTTTATTACTTAAAATGGAATAACTTAAATTAGAAACTCCTCAAATACGTTTCAACACAGCTGGTAATGCAGTTACCAATATTGTTCCACTAATTTTCACAGAATCTTCACTTACTCACAAGGCCTTTAATAAAAGCGAGTGAAATTAAATCAGTAGTAGTAATCTTTTCTAAACCCACATATTATTGTTGCATACTTCCTTTAAGAACTTGATTAATTACCTTCCTTCCTTTAAACTTCAAGTTATTCCTCTGTACTGGTTTCTTCACTTCATCTTTGCACGTTATTAAGCTCTTTCTACCTCTTTGAACACCACCAAATTCTGCTTTTTTTCCCCACAGCAAATCTTCTAGAAATAGTTACATGCAGCTTTCATTTCCTTCCATTTATTCACTGCTCAACCCCTTTAAATGTGGTTTTCATGCCAGTACTGAAACTGAAGCGCCATTCTGACCTCTCTGTAATCAGCCCACCTCAATGTCGTAGTGGGTCCTCAAATCATTAGAACTCACAAAGTGCCTTCCCAAAAAACAAGCCCCAACAAGCTATTCTCTTCCATTTTTTCACCTTTTTCACATAATGGTAACATTAATATTATCCCAGAGTTTAGTTTTGACTATTAGATGCACCATTGATTTATCCTTCTAATCCTTGTTCCATCCCCATTATCAGTAACATGATTCTTCCTTATCATAATTTCAAAACTCCTTTGTATTCGTTTCCTATTGCTGTTGTAACAGGTTACAAAACACTGCAGGCATTTCTTACCTTGCTGTTCGGAGGTCAGAAGTATGAAACGGTTCTCACCGGATTAAAAACAAGTGTTGGCAGGACCATGAACCTCTTTGGACACTCTCAGGGAGACTCGGTGTTTGTGTCCTTTCCAGCTTCTAGAGCTGCCCAAATCACTTGGGTCAGACACAGCGTTCCATCTTCAAACCTGACAACGGCCAGTAGAACCTCCTCACACCGTCAAACTCAGACTCTAACGCTCCTGCTTCCTCTCCCACATTTAAAGGAAGCTGTGATTATATTGGGCCCACCTGTATAATTCAGAATTTTAAGTTGATTAGCAATCTTAGTTCCATCTGCTACTTTAGTTCCCTTTACCATGTAAGGTAACATATTCATAGATTCTGGGGATTAGGATTTGGGGGTTCCTATTTTTCTACCTACCACATCCTGCAATAAACATTGACATACGTACATTTTTCTGCAATAGGGCAAGTACAGTATTTATGTGATTTATATTTACAGGAGTAGAATTGCCAGGTTAAAGTATATAAACATTTTTTTGTTAATAACTATTGCCAAAACACTCTTCAATATGTCCTGATGTATATTCCAATTAATAGAGTCCGTGAACAACTGTTCTCTAAACATTTGCTGTACTGGATTACCTTTACTGGTTATACATTCCATGGTAGGGGGAGGGGGGAGTCTACAATCAATAACTGACAAAGTGCTCAAGACAGGACTAACTCTGTTGCAATTAGTGTTCTCAGCTGCTCATAGTTGAGCTGAAGCAGCCTCCAGCTGACTGCATCCTCTCTTAGCTTTCTTCTGAAGCCCTACCCTGTTTCCTTCATGCCTCATCTTCTGAGTGTACTCTCTCAAGAAATCACTAGCACAGAAATCCCAGAAGCTCAAGTTCTGCTTTCAAAGAAGCCAGCCATTGACATTTACCAATACTGGTAATTATCAAGTTTTTAATTGCTGCAAATATGATTGGTGCAATTCTCATTTATGGTTGAGACTCTTTAAATGTCACTGGTCATCCGTGTTTCTCCTTCAGCAAATTGCTTAACTCCTTTGATAAATTGATTTATTCAGATTTTTCTTATTAATTAGTATAAGATGTTTATGTTAAATATATATTTTTTAGTAATAAGTGTTTCAAAAATATTACCTTCCCCACTTATATTTTCATTTCATTTATGAGCTTTTTAATGATTTTTTTGGTTATTGTTTTTGACAAAAGTAATTAAAAGTAAAAATAAGATTGCATTGTATTATTGTAGGGAAAAAATCACATTGTCTTAGTGTTATGTATTTTGGTAATTTGTTTATTGGTTCTAATAGGTTTTTTTTTTTTCTGGATTTCTAAGAATACACAACATAATGTCATGCATGAATAGAGATAATTTTACTTTTACCTTTCCAATCTGAAAGCTTTTCTTGCCTAAATGGCCTGGCTAGAACTTCCTGTACAATGACGAGTATAAGTGGCTAGAGTGGACATTCTTAACTTGTTCCTGATCTTAGAGTGAAAGCACTCAGTGTGTCTACATTAAATATGATATTAGCTTTATGGGTTGTTTATGCCCTTTATCAGGTTGAGAAAGTTCCCTTTTATTCATTGTTTTGTTTTGTTTTTATCATGAAAGGATATTGGATTCTGTCAAATACTTTTTAATGTATCTATTTAGATGATCATATGATTTTGTCTCTTATTGTATAGATATGGTGTATTATATGAATTTATTTTGAATGTTAATCCAACTTTCTATTCCTGGGATATATTCCACTTGGTCATGGTATAGTATATTTTTTGTATGTTGCTGGGTTTGGTTTGCTAGTATTTTGTTGATGATTTTTGCATCTATATTTATAAGATATATTTATGAGAAGTTTTATTTTCTTGTGATGTCTTTGTCTGGTTCTGGTATCAAGGTAATACTCTCCTCGTGGAATTAGTTAGCAAGGGTTCTCTCCAATTTATTATGAAAGACTTTGTGAAGAATTGGTATGAATCATTTTTTAAATGTTTGGTAGTATACACCAGAAAACTTTCTGAGTGTTAGTTTGTGGAACATGTTTTTTAAATTATTAATTTAATCTCTTTACTTATTATTGGTCTATAATGATTTTCTATTTCTTCCTGAGTCAATTTTGGTAGTTGGTATCTTTCCAAGAATTTGTCTTTCAACGTCTTTACTATGATGTGTCTGTGTGTAAATATCTTTATCTTTATACTACTTGGAGTTTGTTGAAGTTTTGGATGTGTATATTAATTTTTTCATCAAATTTGTGAACTTTTCAGCCATTATTTCTTCAGAAAAATTTCTGCTTCTTTTTCTGTCCTCCTTTTGGCATTCACCTTACATGTGTTCTGATTTGCTGTTTTTCTCTTCTGCAGGTTCATATCTGCTGTGAGCCCCTCTTATGAATTTTTCACTGAGTTATTGTACTTTCAACTTGCGTTTTCATTTGGTTATTGTTAAAACTGTATATCTCTTTACTGATATTCTCTCTTTGATAGTTGATTGTTATCACACCTTCATTTACTTCTTTAAGCATAAGGTCTTTTAATTCTTCAAAACTATTTATAATTCCTCCTTTGAAGACTGTTTTAATAAGCTGGTATCTGAGCCCTCTCACAGGCTGTTTCTATTGTATGCTTTTGTCCCTCTGTATTGGTCATGTCTGCCTGGTTTTTTTTTCATGTCTATTGATTTCATATTCAAAGTGGACATTTTTGATACTATATTGCAGCAGTTCTGGATACTAAACCCTCATACCCCTCTGGGGCTTACTGCTTTTTTATTTATCTGTTTAGTGACCTGGTTGGATAATTTTAGTGAAGTCTATTTCATCCACAGTGTGAACCCTGCCTCTTTCAGGTAAACACTATAGCCTTTGACTGGGAGCTGGGGGAAAGGAGCCCCATTTTCTTCACCACACGTACCCAGAGTAGAGCATCGATCAGGCTAAGCTGATAGGGGTGTAGAGGGAGACAGTGGATTGTGGCTAATTATCAAAGACTATTGATGATCTGAGATTTAACAGACTTTCTTGAATAAATATTACTTCATTTACTGTATCTTCTTAGGTTAATTTCTAGAGGCATTAAATGCATGTTTGTTTTTTAAAATAATTTTCACCAGTTATCACTGCTTCACTGGTAAGCACATTTACAAAATTTTTTATACACTATTCCAGAAATGAATCTGTCCACAATTAGTCTTTTCTACTTTGCTTCCCTAATCTCAACTTTATACCCCTCAGTATGCCTTGAAATTATATATTATTTTACAATTAATCAGGAAAAACATATATTCTTCATGCATCACTTATCCCTACCAAGGAGGTAACTTGCCTTAAAATGATATTAATAAGATTTATTTTGACCAATTATAAGTTGAAGTTTAATCATCTTGAAATGAGTGTTTTGTAATTATCCTGTTAAACACTATTACTGTGCTTTTCAGATTTTCATAGTTTTAAACAGTCCTCTTTTCCTGAACCAGTACTTCTCATCCAAAAGTAATGTTGCCCCTTTGGACACATTATCAATAACTGGAGACATTACTGATTGTCATGAGTGGGTGAGGGAAAGACTGTGCTTCTGGCATCCAGTGGAATAGAGGCAGATGTGCCCCTAAACATACTACAATGTACAAGACAGCATCCTACGACAAAGAATTATGTGGGCAAATGCCAATACTATCAAGTTTGAGCAACCCTGCCCTACTTCATTTGTATGCACTCTGAAGAATATTATTTCAGCTACATCACACTTTTATAGCATGTATCTCATGCTCCCCATAACCCTTATTAAACAGACTATGTCTAACTTTTAATTCAATAGAATTAACAAAAAGCTCATATCAGTTCTCTTCTAGAAGCAAAAAGATACAAAATAAGTTAAAATAACATATAGAAAATTTAATGTAAATATTTTCTCATGTCTTTGGAAAAAATGAAAAAATTAAATCTTTATATATATATTTATATATATATATTTATATATATATATTTATATATACACATATATAAAATGAAACAAAAACTCAAAACCTTAAGACATTGCTAACGAAAAGATAAATTATTCATACCGATATAACAGCAAGAATCTTTCCTTTTAAGCAACGTGAAAAGTATTTACCTCAAATATACAATAAGAAAAAAAAAAAAAAGAAGAAGAAGGGGATGGAAAAAAAAACAGAATCAATGAAAACAAAAATCAGGTTAGAGTACTTAGAGTACTTCAAAAACAGTATCCCAAGTTCATCCCAAGATAAAGATAAATAGGACTCCAAAGGGAATATAACATCATTAGACTAACAAAAGAGTCTCTAACAGAAACTACACATAATACTTCTGGTTACTCCTTTTTGGTGCTCAGCCAGATACAGTTGCAAACAATAATAAAAGTATACTGGAAACTGGAAAAATATTGTTTATGCCAGTCAGCAAGCAAGCCCACATGAAATGGAGGCATTTATAAAACTCTTAATTTGTTTTCAGGAAAATCTGTTCTTCGGCATCATTTGTTACTCATATTGGACTACGGGGAGAATCACTGTTAAATGACTTGGGAGTTTCCGTAAGATATATGAAATTCTTCCTAGGAAACTTTGAAAGTTAAGCTCATTTTAAAGTTGGAAGTGATTAAGTAATTTATTGGGGCAAAATGTCATTTTACTATCTTGGTTTTATAATCATTAGTGTGTGTACACACACATGCATGCATACCACATGCACACACACAATCACTTCCTAATATAGACACCAAATAGTTATGATTTGACATGAAATAATGGTTTAAATAATAAAATCTTTAAATCCCTTACATTAATAGGTACTACAGCATGATAAGGCAAAGCCTGAAACTATTATTGAATTAAAATATCCTTTAACTTATGAAAGAACAGCGATCCTTTTTTTCCTGTTAATTACTTAACTAAAAATTCAACAAATCTCCCCCCTTTTTACTTAGTTTTCTAGAATCAACTGACACGCTACCCTATAGTCACTCTTCTTTAAAACTTTCACAAAGGTGAAATGTTGATCTTACACCCTGGTTTCAAGGAGAGAAATGATGCAAACACACGCAGGTCAAAACTGTTGAAATTGATTCCACTCTTCTGTAACAAGTGATTTAATAATCTTCATGCCTTGCTGCCTGCGATCTTTGAGAACACTGTGTTTTTCCACCTGAAGTTTATTTAATATTGGCAAGTAAGAAGTTCAAAGCAAGAAAAACACTTTTATAATTTCACACCATTGACAGGACCAAAAATTATTATTGTGCATATTAATGAGATATACAAATGTAAACTAAACCATCTTACCTTATTGCAGAATCACTCTTTTCCTGGATTTAGAAAATCATTGAAGAGACTGTGTTATATCATCATAAGTTACTGATTCCTTGCTACATGACTAGATATTAGGAACTGAGAGAAATAGTAAGAAAAAGTGAAGCTTTGTCATTGACCATATATAAACGCTAAGTGATTCTGCCTCATTTACGTAAGTTAGTTTTTGCTATTGCTTTTTTCATAGTAAATTAGCCAATTCTTCTGCCTGCCTCTCTGAAATTGATCACTCAATTTATCTTCAGAAATCAGCAGTGCGAGAGAACTTTTGGTTCTCTTGCATTGTGGTTATCCCTTTTAGATTATCATGTAGAAGTTAAGTAGGATTCTGAAACAAATTAATGTTGCATAAAAATTTCCAATAATTAAATTGTGGGATTGTGTTTGATGTTACTGTTCTCCAAAACTCTGAGGCTTATTTTGACATGAGAAATAAAGGTTGTTGGCAGAATGGAGGGTCAGGAGTCCAGAGAATTGGGTCCTAGTTTCAGCTTTGCCTCTAGACAGTGATGAAATAAAATTCATATTTTAAGGCAAGACAGGAAACATTTAAACAAATTTTTTCTCTGCCCATTTGGGCCTCTGCTCTCTCCTCTAGTGTGAATTGTGCATGTGCATTATGCATTGGCCAGACCTCCCCACTGGCAGAAGTACCACCTCAACAATAAAGATCAATTTTTCTTCTTTTGGTACCAGGCATGTAACTCCTTAGAAGATAGAATTCCTTTCTCAACCCTGTAAGGGGTCACAATGACCCACCTCTCACCTTGTACATGCAGACATCTTTGGTGAACTTTATGTATAATACCAAAATATCATTTCCCTTAAAGATAGTGATTGGTACAAAACAGACTAGGTCAGATGACCTGGGGATATAAGGGACTGCACCTAGTGGAAGTTCTTAGCTTAAATACTTACTTATGACCTTACTAATGTCACTAGCTATATTACTTTGCCTATTTTACAAGACTATTATTTCTTGCATTACCAAAGTTGTGACAGACTCTGGTAAAAATAATGATGATTACGTGACTTGGAACGATTGACCAAAGATATACTCGGAAATGCCTCCCAATCCTTGGTCATAGTTAAGACTGAGAGGAAGGGAACTGTAAAATAAAGAATGTTGCCCACCATCCAGTTCTACAACAATCAAGTCATTAGCCACTGCAGTTGCTGACCTACAATACAACCTGAAAGGAATTCAGGGCAAAGATCAGAATGATGTACTTTGTGCTATGGAAAAACTGGTAGAACTGGCCCTCAGATAGGGAAATATTTTCAGGAGAAAATTTCATGAACCAAGTTTCTTACATCTTTTCATACTTAGAAAAACACTAAAACCATTAACTTAGATGTCTGTTCTCCACAAACAGCAGTAACCTTCTACCAAGACGTGTGCTTGATCACACATACCCCTTTGCCAAAATCACAAGTACCCCTTTATCTCTTTAGAACAGTCCTCAGAGCTTTCTGAAAGACTGTTTCCCAGGTTAAAATCCTTAAGTCAGCTGGCATAAAATTTTCCATTTTTTTCTTAGATTGACTATTACTTTTTCATCAACACCCGTCATGGGGTCTCAGACAAGTTGCCCCATTTGTGACACACCATTTCTTTACACACATGGAAAGAATTATAAACTTGAACTTTAATGTGCCTTTGAATCACCTGGGGAATCTTGTTAAAATTAAGATCTTTATTAAATAAGCCTGAGGTGAGGCTCTAGATTTTGCATTTCTAACAACTTTCCAGGTGATGCCAAGGCTGCTGGTTTGACAATCAAGTTTTGTGGAATAAGGAACTAGATGATTTTGAAATTTCTCTCCAACATTTTAATTTACTTACAGTTTTAAGATGCTTTGAGGATGTCTTTAATAAACTTGGTAGATAAAACAATCAGTTTAACAAATCTGTTCAATTTTTTTTTCACAGTTTTAGCAACCTGAATAGAAACAGTGGCAATCTGAATAAAAACAGTTACTAAAACTCTTGCTCTTTCATATTTTGGGGAATTTATGACTTTTGAAAGAATTTCTCATATCTACTGTATTTAGCAGTTGAAAATTTTGTCACTGAGGTGTTCTCTGAAGCAAATATCAGATGCATTGGCCCCATTATACCTCATGAACTCATTCTGAAAATCAAAGACACATTAATATGAAGCTAATGGTTTGCCAAAAAGACATGTTGGCTCTCTTCATATGAATTTCTAATTCTTGTTTATTGATGCACCATTTGAAATCACAGGACAGCACAGTTTAGTGACAGCTTTTATCTCTGAGCTGACAATGTGTGTGAGAATTACTTGGCATGCAAGTTCAGAGATGACCTTGTTCTACTGTAAACAAATTGTTGATCTGTAAAGCTGTGATGATTTTACAAAATGATCTATAATCTATCATGTATTCTTTTGTGTGTTGTTTCAGGGACACAATGATTAGAGACAAAATATTCTTTCAAGACCATTATGAGGATGTGCTTATAGTCTCATCTTCTTGATGATGTTACACTATGGGTAAAGTGACTCATTTCTCTATAGAACAGAAAGATTATCCAAACATAAGATTCTAGATGCTAGGTAATTTAATTTCATGTAAGATTATCTAAAAGAAATTATAGTCCTGATGGATTTGCAGTTCTAAAAATATTCCCCACGCTTCCATTACCTCTAATCTTTCTAAAAACACCACTAAAATTTCAGGAAAATGTCAGTAAAGGATACGTGTGTGTGTGTATACATATATCTTTTCTCATAAAGGACATTTTAAAGGATGTTCTTACCCTTTATATTTTTTTTTTCAACAAAGGATATATATAATGGAGGGCAAGATTCCAAGATGGCACTGAAGATTCCTACCTGCCAGTGTACATGCTTCAAGAAATCCCCATCCCTAAAATGCTGTGAATGTGATGGCATATAACTCCTGTAATTGTTACATTATATGTCAAGAGATTTTGCAGATGAATTTAAGATCCATGATTACTTAACTCTGAGTTCATTAAAAGGGAGATAACCTTGGGTGGGCCTGACCTAATCAGGTGAACCCTAAAAGAGGTCAGAAAGATTTGAAGTAAAAGAGATTCTCCTGCTGGCACTGAAGAGGCCAATAACCATGTTGTGAGCTGCCTATGGTAAGTTCATGTGGCAAGGACTTTAGGATGGCTTCTAGGAGTTAAAAGCATTTCCTCATTGACATTCAAAAAGAACACTGGGTCTTCAGTCCTATATATGCAAGGCACTGAATTTTGTCAACAACCAGTGATCTTGAAAGAGGATCCCAAGCCTCATCATACTGCAGCCCCAGCCAACAACTTGATTTAGCCTTATGAAATTCTCAGCAGAAGACTCAGCTAAACCATCTCCAGATTCCTGCCCCACAGAAACCATGAAATAATAAATATGTATTTCTTTAAGATGTTAAATTTGTAATTTGTTTTGAAGTAAGATACCCAATCATGAGAAACAAAAGAGATGGGAGAGGAAATAATAGTGGATGAGAGATGTCAACAAGTTTTTGGAGACTAAAATAATCCAAATGATTGTAACTAAGGACAAAAGAAAATGAATTCTGTGTACCAACAGAAGTAGGTAATGATTGAAAAATCAAGAGCTTATTTACTCCACAGAGTACCGGAAAGAAAGGCAGAGGATGTGGAGGTTATAGGTACCTATTGTTCCCCTCACCATCCCTACAAAAGACTAAAGCTTTATTTTTTGGGGAAATTTAACCAGACCATCCCTATACTTGGAATACTGGGCACAGTAGAGGATGAGATGAGCTTCAAGACTGAAAAGTGGGATGGTAGAAGCACCTTCTCCCTGCCACAAAGGCATACCTGAAAGCCAGGAAACTGGAGGTCTGTTTTCTACAGAAACTGTCAGTCCCCAAAAAAGGACCTTGACAGACAAGCATTTGGGGGTCTTCCAAAGAAAAGGCTATTTTCCTATTTCTCTGTCAATGTAGCCATCTGTTAATAATTCCTACCCGTGTCCTCAGAGCTTCTGACAATCTTTTCAGTGTTTTACTCTTAATTATTCATATGAGGCCAAGAATAGTCTGACATTGAAGAAACCTCAAGGGAAATAGAACCCCAAAACAAACAGGAAAAATAATAACAGAACTTAATAGTGACACTAGATATAAAAGACTGCAATGCCTTCAATATTATGGAAAAAAAAAAAAAAAGATTTTTTTTTAGGGGAATTCCCTGGTGGTCCAAAGGTTAGGGCTCTGTGCTTCAACTGCAGGGGGCACTGGTTCTATCCGTGGTCAGGGAACTAAGATCCTGCATGCCGCTTAGTGCGGCCAAAAATATATATATATTTTTAAACTAGAATTCTATATCCATTTCAAACTTAAATTAATTATAAGGGCAGAATAAGGACATTTTCTGACATTCATGTTTTCAAATTATACCTTCAAAACACCCTTTTCTAACTTCCTAAAGAATAAAGGTACAACATACGGAAGAAAATAAAAATTTGCAGTAGGAATATAATAGAGCTGTCAAAGATTTAGGGAAAAATTGTGATATATGCATTGAAAATTAGAGATACAAAAATACAGAAAAATTGTAAAAGAAATGAAACATAATCAAAGTTAATTACTTGGCTTAACAATACTCAGTATTTACATAGTCAAACAGTATGAATACTATGATAGTGAATTTTATGTGTCAACTTGATTGGGCTAAGAGATGTCCGGATAGCTAGTAAAACATTATTTCTCAGTGTGTCTTTGAGTGTGTTTCCAGAAGAGATTAGCATTTGAATCGGTAGCCTGAATAAAGAAGGTAGCCCTCACCAAAGTGCGTGGGCATCCTCCAATCTGCTGAAGGCCTGAATAGAACAAAAATGTGGAGGAAGAGTTAATCTGCCATCTGCTTGATCTGGGACATCTGTCCTCTCCTGTCCTCAGACAGTGGAATTACTGATTATTTGGGCTTTCAGACTTGGACTGGGACATAAACCATTGACTCCCTGGTTCTCAGGCCTTCAGATTCAGAATGCATCATACCACTGGCTTTCCTGGGTCTCTAGCTTGCGGACAAATAAACCTATATATATATATCTCCTATTATTGCTTTCTTTGGAGAACCCTAATACAAATACTCATGCTATTGATTCAACTGAAATTATGACAAGACTGCACTGACTGGGGGATAGAAAGTGGAAGGTGAGGTGCATAAGTGTGCTAAATCCTGAGCTAGCATAACAGAAAACAAATAGGTATCTAAACCTGATAAATAAAATATAATCATATTATCTATGCTTATAGAGTTATCACATGAAGTCGTTTAAAAAGCAAGGAAGGAAGAAAATAATAGTTTCTGGGAAGTAAGCCTAGGGATACAGAGGGGATAGAGAAAAGAACTGCTTCACTGTACACTAAATCTTATAGTACTAGCTCATGTTTTTTAAATGTGAAGTTATTTAATACTATAAATAAAAGAACCTACTGTGTAGCACAGGGAACTCTACTCAATATTCTGTGATAACCTATATGAGAAAAGAATATAAAAAAGAATGAATATGTGTATATATATAACTGAATCACTTTGATGTACACCTGAAACTAACACAACATTGTAAATCAACTCTACTCCAATAAAATTAAAATAAAAAAAAAGAAATTCACACAAAAAATTAAAATTGTAGGAAAATTAGATTATGTACCCCTCACCACGTGTGGTACAATATTATTATCCCATGCTTTTGATGAAAAACTAAGGATTTAACTTATTCACAAAGCTCATAAAGGTTTGTAAAGTTGGGGCACAGGTTTAACCTAATTGGTATGATTCCAAAGACAATCCTTGATTTCCTATATTCCCACCATAATAAGGGACCATAAACAATAATATCTATTGTTACTAACATTAGTTTGAGACAAAGAACCTCTGTATTAACTTCCTAGGGCTGCCATAACAAGTTATCACAAGTTAGATATTTTAAAATAACAGAAATTGATTTTCTCAGTTCTAGAGGCCAGAAAACCAAAATTAAGGTGTTGGCAGAGCTGTTTCCTTCCAGAAGCTCTGAGGAAGAATCCATTCCACGCCTCTCTCCTAGCTTCTGATGGCTGCCAGCAAACCTTGGCATTACTTGGCTTATAAACACATCACTCTAATCTCTGTCTCAGTCTTCACATTACCTGCCACTCTATACGTCTTTCTATTGTCTTCTGTTCTACCTCATATAAGGACGTAGGGCCTATCTGATTAATCCAGTATGATTTCATCTCGAGATCATTAATGCAATGATGTCTGAAAGATACTTTTCTCAAGAAGGTTACATTCACAGATTCCCAGTGGACATATCTTTTGGGTGGCCACCATTCAACCCACTAGACTGGTTAAATCTTACTCTTACACTCTTGTCTTTATAGAGCTGTCCATCTTGATGAGCACCACCACTGAGCTGAGTTTCCTGCACGTGTATTTGTTATTTAAGAGTGGCAGTTAGTTTATTTTCCCCCAAAATATAAGAGCCAGCACTATTATTGAGAACAGGTCAACTTGAAGTCAATATAGTGTTATTTCAGAGAACCAGAAGGTCATGTGATTTCATTGTCAAAGGGACAGTCTCTTTGTATTGGTGGGTCACTGATTTACAATAAATAAATGGGCTATTTATAATATCCTGCTGCCTTCTCAGGACCTAGAAATCCAGAGGGTTCTTTATTTTATGAGTGAGCAATGTGTCTGAATATGTGCATTTGGAAGAAATAGAACAGTAAAATTAGTTTGCTTTAAAAAAAGAGGCACTCACTAAGAGGCTCAGGGAAAATAAAGGGTGGAAAAGCAGCACTGGGTCCTGCATGTCCAACGGCAGGTGGAGAATGCCATATTTGTGGGAGTAAGAGTGATGCTCAGGGTGGAGTCATGTCAAGAGAAAATTAATTTTATGCCACGAAGGAAGTAATGTTAGGCCCCCATACTCTTCCCTTTTGAAATCTCTAGTACAATCTATATTAGCCACTATTGCTGTGTAGGGTGAGTTATTTCAAAGAGATACTATGAAGGGCTGAGTTCTGCTTCAAAGTTGGCTTGGAAGAAAAACAGAGGCTGCCCATAGGTCACAGGTGACATTTATTATTACAGTTTATATTTCCTATAGATGGGTAGATGGATGCAATCAGTTGTTTTACATTTAAGACCTGGTTCTGCCAGAAATTGGAGAGGGATGTTAAAGGCACTACTCATATTCTTAACAGGACAAAATAGAGAGAGGGAAGAATAACAAAGAATGAGTCACCTCGTGGCATAACTGGATATTTAATGCAGGTCCTTTGTTAAAAACATAAAACCAACATAGTGTAGGCTGCATCATTCACTGTGTATAGCCAAATTCCTTTCAACCACCAAGATCAGTGTATAATTAATGATTACCTAGCAGACATAATAAGGGTAACTTTCAGCTCTTGAAATTGCAGTGTTGTGTGTGTGTAATTCTTCATGGAGTACTAAAACTATATCTTTTAATTAAAATAAAATAGAGAGAATTTCTGTGGGAGAGATCAAAACATAGATTATGATAATGATTCCCTATATTTCTCTTTGGCACTCACTACACTGTGATTTGGCTATCTAAAGTATTTTTCCCTGTCATATTGTGAATTCCCTGAGAAAAGTGACCCTTCTGTCTTGTCCAACACTCAAAAATGTCACTCCAAATTTTTTTATAAACTATTTGACAATTAAACTCTATTTTCATTGCTGTCAAATACCTTATTCTGTAGAATATATTTTGGGAAAAATGAATCCAATCTATTTTGATTGTCTTTGATCACATAAGAAGTTAGAGGTAGAGTGTGGTTTAAAATGAAGTTGGTGTTTCTATTTTTGGTCTCTTTGTACCCTCCAGTGACTCTCTTTTCTTTAGAGAAGAAATGTGATGTTCTGCCTAAACTAAGATGGAAAGGGTTTGTTAAATTTATTCCCAGAGGGCTTCCCTGGTGGCGCAGTGGTTGAGAATCTGCCTGCCAATGCAGGGGACATGAGTTCGAGCCGTGGTCTGGGAAGATCTCACATGCCACGGAGCAACTGGGCCCGTGAGCCACAACTACTGAGCCTGCGCGTCTGGAGCCTGTGCTCCGCAACAAGAGAGGCCGCGATGGTGAGAGGCCCGTGCACCACGATGAAGAGTGGCCCCGCTCACCGCAACTAGAGAAAGTCCTCACACAGAAACGAAGACCCAACACAGCCATAAATAAATAAATAAATAAGTAAATAAGTAAATAAATAAATAAATAAATAAATAAATGTTGCATGTAAAGTAGATATTCGTCTATAAAAAAAAAAAAATTATTCCCAGAAAGGAATGCATGATTGTCAATTCCACACCAATGTCTTCTTCAAGGGGTATTAGATATTTAATAAAAAGCAAAATGTTACATAGTTTTAATTCTACAATGTCAGATACAAGGTAGTATCTTGATGAGGCAAGGAAATCACATTCCTCTGCTTATTATTGCAGTTAGTTTCCTTTTGATTTTTTTCTCTTTCATCATAGGCTTAAGTATTGCTAAGAGGCAGGGGAAATGGGGGGATAAGCCTACTTTGTGTTATCTTAGCAAATAATGAATCATCAATAGGGAGGTCATGTGTATCTTTCATTTGTCAACAAGTTATTGAAGGTAACTTATATGTGATCTTATGAGAATACCCATAGTTCTTTTTAAGGGGGTATATGAATTTCTATTCAAGTATAATTCTTTAAAAAACACAGAATTCAGATTTTTCTTAAAAGAGTAGTTTTAATAAGAACAAATTTAAAGATTAATATTGGAACATTCTGTGAAAAAATAGTAAGGATTCTTCATTTTCACTTTTCATATAAACTCTCTAAGCTATTGCCCTAAGTTTGGGTGATACTTTTTCTACTATATTTTTTCTTTAAAACATATATACACATTGGAATGGCTCAAAGTCTTAAGGAATGTTCAGTATCGGGTGTTTTGTTGCTTCTAAACTGCTGGCTTGAGTTCCCCAGTGAGACAATCGTTATTGCCGTGTGTGTGTGTGTGTGTGTGTGTGGGTGTGTGTGTGTGGGTGTGTGTGTGTGTGTGTGTTTGAGAAAGAGGGGGGGAAGAGGTATGTGGTGAATGATATCATTAAAAATCCTATGATAATAGCAAAATATTAAGAAAACTTTTTAATAACAAATTTTTCAATTTTAATGAAATAGATGAATTTCTTGAAAAGCATACCTTACAAACTGATGCAGGAAGAAATAGAAAATATAATTACACGTACTCATTAAAGTAACTAAATCTGTTATTAAAAGTTTCTTACAAAAAATTCTAGACTCAAATGGTTTCTCTGGTGAATTTTATCAAATATAAAGTATTAAATAATACTTATAAAACTTTCAGAAAATAGAAAGAAAACATTTTCTAACTTGTTTTATGAGGACAGAATGATCCTGCTATGACCTGACAATGATATTACAAGAAAAAAATTAGACCAATATCACTGTGGAACATAGACAAAATTTATTTGCAAAATATCAGAATATCAAATCAGCAATATATAAAAATGATAATGTAAAAATTATGACCAAGTGGAAATGTAAGTTTTTTTGTTTTGAGGTGTTGGGGTGAGAAACTGGATCATGTCAGTATGATGCAGACAAACTTATGCAGATAACTTCAATTTAATTCATGTTTTTAAAAAGTATGATTCTATTCACATGAAGTTCAAGAGAAAGTCAAAGTAATGGTATTAAAAATCAGAACAATGATAGCCTTAGAAAAGGGGGAACTGCCTGTAAGGTACCCAATGGGCCTTTCTGGTATGGTGGAAATATCCCATATCTTAATTATTTAATGGTTTCAAGAGTGTATTCACTTATTTAGTCAAATTTTACACTTGGGATGTGCTCTCTTCAACATATAAATTTCACCTCAACTTAAAAAAATAAAATAAATGATTAAACAAATAATTACAAAAAAATTCTGCATTTTAGTTTACTCATTTTTCAAAAGCTGTTTTCATGCATTGTAAAAAAAAATGCAATAAAGTTAATTGACAAAGTTCTTTGTAAGTCAGAACTTATTAAAAGTTTTTTACCATTTTACCTTACTGCTATGTTTTATAAAGGTAATCACATTTTGTGAAGACTTTCAGCCTGTTCAAATATTTGCATTCTGATACATTTGTCACATAATTTCAGACTTCTCTCTGTCTATAATCATCAATATTATGAAAACTTCTTTTCATGTTCTTCAAGTATATAACTGCTTTTGGAGATAAACTTCAAGAGTTTTATCTCCTGATCTTAGCACATACATTTGTAAAAATTCCACAAATCTGCAATTCTTTCTTAGATAAAAATTAGTATTTCTTTTAAAGTGGTATTTTCAAAATTCATTATTATACTGCCTGTTTAAAAATAGATAGAAATTTTTGAAGGTGGATTTTCAGTAATAATATCACTGAATTATTAGGAGAGATTGAATTTTACATACTTTTGGTATAAATTTGTAACAAAACTTATGAGAACCAAAATAGAATTGAATGGCCTATTTTGAAGTAAATAATTAGAAAAATTTATCCTTCACAAGCAGCTCTGGCTATGAACAGTATCTCAAAAAATTATTTTCTTTCTCTTCTTTTCCACTAAATATTGTTACCTGCATAAGTTAATTCTACTTAAGTTACTTAAGGACATAGTAAAATGCAAAACTGAGAAGTTTCTGTATCAGATAAAAGATAAACCACGTTTTTACTTCTCATAAGTAATTTATAGTAAACTATAATGCAATTCAATGAAACACGTAATGCTTTTAAGAACGTCTACTGCAAACATGTTTTTTCCACTTGATTTTTGTTTTACTTATTTATTTCATATTAAAATTTGTTGGGTTGGCAATACCATGAAATATTTGTCCTAAGAGTTAAATTTGTGTTCTTTCAATATCTTCTGTTGGCAGCAAGTAAATGCTTATTCAAATACATCTTCCAAACAGAAGCTTGAATATATTTTCTTGAGTTGTACATTTCTACATGCTTTTTAAAAGCATATATTACCAAAATACTTCTTATAAACAGATTGTGATTGATCTATATTTCACATTGTATAAATTTGATCATTTATAACCAGATGTATAATTTTGTCCTCATTATATTCTACAAAAGCATTGCGGAAAGCATCGAGGAAATTTGAGTAAGAATGTGTAATAATATAGTGAAGACTTCTTGATGAGAAGATGGGTCTTGTTTGTTTGGTTTAAAGATTATTAACGCATATCAATAATGGAGGAAATGACATTACTACCTAATACTGAAAAAATGAAAGATGTCTTACTTCTGAGAAATTGTTTTACTGTCATTGATGGTTACCTTCTATTAAAAATTTTTAATAGAGGAAAAGAAATTATGCTGTCATGAGACTAATTGCAAAAATGAAACTAATTCTGCACCCTTCTCTGAATCCACCTTCTTAGACATTATTACATTTCTGCTCCGTACATCATGAAGTAGAGTCTATTTTCCTGCCCCTTGAATCTTATTTGTCTTTGTGACTTGCTTTGGCCAGTAATGTGGAGGAAATAGCACTGTGCCAGTTGCAGTAATTGCCTCAAAAGACTTTGGAACCTTACTTCTGCCATGAACACAAGCTCGTGTCAGTCTATAGGAGGATAAGAGAACACATGGAGCAGAGCCCAGTCATTTCCACCAAGGCCAGTCTAAACCACTGAAAACCCTAGCAGAGCCACTAGTTCATAATAATGTGTGAATAAACCCAAGTAAAATCAACCAAGCCTGACCAGATTAGCAGAATTTCCCAGCCTACCTGTATCTCCTACACAAAATAAATGTTACTGTTACTGTTATTTTAAGTCACTGATTTTCCATTTGTTAGTCATGCAACAAAGCTAAATGATACAGCATCATTTAATTAAAGACACTAAAATGATAATTGCCCTATTTTCATCCAAAAGTGCCCTATACGACTCTACCTTGAAGTGATATAGAAGATTTCACATTACTTTTCAAATTTAGATCTATTTTCCATCTGCAACTGAGTTTTTTTTTTTGGTTGTTTTGGGGTTTTATCCTTGTATAGTCTAAAGGAAGAATCAATTTCTTAATGTAAATATAATAAGTTGTTCTAGCACTATATGTTTTAGAGTCCATTATTTTCCCCACTCATATGTAATTCCTATATTACCCCAATCCCTTATCATAAACCAAGTTATCACACATGTATGAGTATTTGGAGGGATGCAGTATTGTCTTCCATTGGTCTATTTATTTATCTGTTCCTACACCTATACCCCACTAACCTTAAAGGCAATAGGTCTTTATAGATATTGATATCTGGTAGGAGTATTTCCCCACAATTAGTTCTTTTTCTTTAGAACTATCTTGGTTGTACTTAGTCTTTTGCTCTTCCAACCAAGCAAATCATACTGTTAAATTTTGTGATGGACCATGTTGAAACTTTAATTAGAAAATATATTATAAGTTAACTTTGTTAGAATGACATTTCTATGGGATTGAATATTTCTATCCAGGAAACTTCCATTTCCATTTATTTAAATCTTCTTTTATATGTTTAAATAAAATGTAAAAATTCAGTTCTAAAAAGTAATGCACATATTTAATTGGAATTATTCTCAGATTCTATATATTTTTACTGCTGAATGGCAAGGTATTTTCATACTACATTTTATATTACATTCTAAGTGATTATTTTTGTTGTAAAGGATCACAATTGAAATTTTAAAATTTACAATCAGCAAAATTACTAGACTTATTTTTAACAATTCTTCTGTAGATACTGTTTAATGATTTATTTAGATAATATGCAAGCCAAATTAATAACTATGTTTCTTCTTTTTTGTTCCATATATATATGGAACAATATATATTGTTCCATTTGGGTAGAGATAAATTAGGAGTTTGGGATTAACATATACACACCACTGTATGTATAATAAATAACCAACAAGGGCCCACTGTATAGCACAGGGAACTATCCTCAATATAGTATAAGTATCCAACAAAATTTATTATTATTTATGATTAAAAACTCTTCACAAACTAGGGATGGAAGAAAACTCCAAATGTGATAAAGAATATCTACATAAAAGGCTGAAGAAGAAATTATACTTAATACTGAAAAGGCAAGAATGTTTTCTAATAGTATGCTTATCCAGCATACTCCCAAAAGTCATAGCTAGTGCTGTGAGAAACAAAATAAATATATATTGACACAGCAATCAACAAGAAAAAGAAATAAAAGACATCCACATTGGAAAGGGAGAAGTCAAACTATGACTGTTTGCCAGTGACATGATAACATACATAGGAAATTCTAAAGATGCCACCAAAAAATTACTAGAACTCATCAATAAATTTGGTAAACTTGCAGGGTGCAAAATTAGTACAAAGATATATGTTGCATATCTATACACTAACAACAAACTATCAGAGAAATTAAGCAAACAATCCCATTTATCATCACCTCAAAAAGAATAAAATACCTAGGAATAAATCTAACTAAGGAGGTAAAACCTATACTCAGAGAACTATAAGATACTGATGAAAGAAACTGAAGACAATACAAATAGCTGAAAAGGTATGCCATGCTCATGGATTGGAAGAAGAATTAATGTTGTTAAAATGGCTATACTACCCAAGGCAATCTACAGATTCATTGCAATCCCTATCAAAATACCAATGGCATTCTTCACTGAACTAGAACACATAATTCTAAAATGTAATTACAGAAATTATGGAAACACGAAAGACCCTGAAGAGTCAAAATAATCTTGAGAAAGAAGAACAAAACTGGAGTTATCATGCTCCCTGATTTCAAACTATACTTCAGACCTATAGTAATCAAAACAGTATGGTACTGGCAAAAAACAAACACATAGATCAATGGAACAGAATAGAGAGCCCAGAAATGAACCTACACTTAAATGGGCAATTAAAATATGACAACAGTGGCAAGAATATACAATGGGAAAAGATGGCCTCTTCAATATATGGTGTTGGGAAAACTGGACAGCTACATGCAAAAGAATCAAACTGGACTAATCTTTCACACCATGCACAAAAATAAATTCTAAATGGAAAAGATTTAAATATAATACCTAAAACCATAAAACTTCTAAAAGAAAACATGGGCAGGAAGCTCTTTGAAATTGTTCTTAGTAATAATTTTTTGAACATATCTCTGCAGGCAAGGGAAAGAAAGGCAAAAATAAACAAATGGGACTACTTCAAACTAAAAAGCAAATACACAGTGAAGGGAACTATCAACAAAATGAAAAGAAAGAAGGTAATTGCAAATGATATATTTGATAAGTTTAATATCAAAAATAGACAAAGAACTCATACAACTCAGCATCAAGAAAAAAAAAAAAGATTAAAAAAATGCACAGAGGATCTAAATAAGCACTTTTCCAAAGAAAAGTGGCCCATGAAAATATGTTCAACATCTCTAATCAGCAGGTAAATGCAAATCAAAACCACAGTGAGATACCACCTTACACATTTCACAATGGCTATTATCAAAAAGACAACAAGTAACAAGTGTTGACAAGGATGTGGAGAAAAAGGAACTCTTGTGCACTGTTGATACAAATGTAAATTGGTGCAGCCACTATGGAAAACAGCATAAAGATTCCTCAAAAAACTAAAAACAGAACTACCATGCAATCCAGCAATTATACTCCTGGGTATTTTTCCAAAGAAAACATATGCACTAATTCAAAAAGATATATGCAACTCTATGTTCATTGCAGCATTATTTACTATAGCTAAGATATGGAAGCAACCTAAGTGCTTGTCAACAGATGAATGGATAAAGATGATGTGGTATATATGGACTATTACTACTGGACTATTGGACTAATGGACTATTACTCAGCCATAAAAAATAATGAAATCTTGCCATTTGTAACAACATGAATGGACCTCGAGGGTATTATGCTGAGTGAAATAAGTCATACAAATACTGTGTGATTTCACTTATATGTGGAATCTAAGACAAAATAAATGAACAAATATAACAAAACCAAAACAGAGTTATAGAGAACAGGTCATTGCTAGATGGGAGGGAGTGTGGGGAGAAAAGAAATAGCTGAGGGAGATAAAGAGGTGCAAACTTTGAGTTACAAAATAAATGAGTCGTGAATATGAAATATCCAATGTGGGGAATATAGTCAATAACAATGCAATATCTTTATATATGGTGACGTATCATAACTAGACTTACCATGTGATCATTTTGAAATGTATAGAAATATTGAATCGCTATGTTGTGTAACAGGAACTAACACAATGTGGAAGGTCAATTATACTTCAAAACAAGCAAACAAACAAAATAGAAATTGCTATTTCTATTTCTATAAAAAATGTCATTGGGATTTTGATAAGGACTGTATAGAATTTATAGATCACTTTGTTTAGTATGGACATTTTAACACTATTAAGTCTTCTTATGCATAAACATGGGATGTCTTTTTATTTATGTATGTCTTCTCTAAATTCTTTCATCTCTGTTTTGTAGTTTTCAATATACTAGTTCTTCACCTCCTCAGTTAAGTTTATTCCTAGTATTTTGGTGCTATTGTAAGTAGGATTTTTTTCTAATCTCCTTTTCAGATAGTTTGTTTGTTAGTGTATAGAAACACAACTGATTTTTGTACATTTATTTTGTATCCTGCAACTTTACTAAATTTGTTTAACAGTTTGGTTTTTTTTTTTTTAATGGAGTCTTTAGGGTTTTCTATATGTAGTTCATGTCATCTGCAAACAGGGACGATTTTACTTCTTCCTTTCTGATTTGGATGCCTTTTGTTTCATTTTCTTGTCTAATTGCTCTAGGACCTCTAGCATTTTGTTGCATAAAAGTGGCAAGAGTGGGCACCTTTGCCTTTCTCCTGATTTTAAACAGTCTTTTTCACCATTGATTATGATATTAACTGTGGACTTTTCACGTATAGCCTTTATTATGTTGAGATATTTTTCTTCTATTTCTAATTTGTTGAGGGCTTTTTTAAAACTGTTAAAACTATTAAAATTTGTTAAATGCTTTTTTTCTGTGTCTATTGAAATAATCATGTGATTTTGTATCCTTTATTTATTAATGTGGCGTATTACATTAGTGGATTTTCATATGTTGAACCACCCTTGCATCCCAGGAATAAATTATACTTAGTCATGATGTATGATCTTTTCAGTGTACTGTTGAATTTGATTTGCTATTAATTTGTTGAGGATTTTTGCACCTATGTTCTTTAGGGATATTGGCCTGTGCTTTGGTTATCAAGGTAATGCTTACCTCATAAAATGAATTTGCAAGTGTTACTTCTTTTTGAAATTGCTTGGAAGAGATTGAGAAGCACTGATATTAATTCTTCTTTAAATATTTGGTAGAATTCACCAGTAAAACTATCTGGTCCCGGGCTTTGGTTCCTTGGTAGGTTTTTGATTACTGAATTAATCTCCATACCACTTACAGGTCTGTTAAGACTTCCTATTTCTTCATTTTCTTCATGATTCAGTCTTGAATCATGTGTTGTATGTTGCTGGGTTGTAATTTCCTGTAGGTTATCCAGTTTGGTAATGTCAAAATTTTCATAGTAGTCTCATAATACTTTTTATTTCTCTGGCATCATTTGTAATGTCTGCTCTTTATTTCTAACTTTATTCATTTGAGTCTTTTCTCCTTTTTCTTAGTCTAGCTAAGAGCTTGCAACTTTGCTTTTTTCCAAGAAAACAACCCTTAGTTTCATTGATTTTTGCTGTTGTTTTTCTATTTTGTTTAATAGCATAATATGTTATTGTACTGAAAATGCTATTGTATTTCTATTTAGATTGTCTGCTCTAATCTTTGTTATTTCCTTCTGCTAACTTTGGGCTTAATCTTCTTATTTCTCTATTTCTTTAATGTATAAAGTTATGTTGTTTACTTGAGATCTTCCTTTTTTTTTAATGGAAGGGTTTAACACAATAAACCCTCAGTACTACTTTTGTAGCATTACATAAGATTTGGTATTTGCTGTTTATATTTTCCTTTGTTTTAAAACCTCTTCTAATTTCTTTTTAATTTATTATTTTTTCCTGGTTGTTCCATAGTGTGTTGTTTAATTTCCACATTTCTGTGAATTTTACAGTTTTCCTTCTGCTATTGATTATCTAATTTTATTTAATTGTGGCCAGAAAAAATATTTGGTATACTTTTAGTCTTCTTAAATTTATTAAGACTTGGTTGGTGACCTAACATGTGATCATGTGAGAAAGTTCCATGCATGTGTGAGAGGAATATGTATTCTGCTGCTGTTAGTTAGGTAGAATGGTATGTGTTTGTCTGTTAGGTCCATTTCATCTATAGTATTGACAGTATTGTTCAAGTCCTCCCCTTGTTGATCTTCTGTCTGGATGTTCCTGTCATTATTTAAAGTGACATGTTGAAATCTCTTACTATTATTGTGCTGCTATCTGTTTCTTTCTTTAATTCTGTTAATTTTTGCTTTTTATATTTAGGTACTCTGATGTTGGGTGCATATATATAATTGTAATATTTTCCTAGTAAATTGATCCTTTTTACATACAATGTCCTTCTTTGTCTCTGTGATACTTTTTGATATACAGTCTATATTGTCTGATTTAAGTATGGCCACCTTTGCTCTCTTTTGGTTACAATTTACATGGAATATCTTTTTTAATTCCTTTACAGTCAGTCTACATGTGACCTTAATTCTGAAGTGAGTTTCTTATAGACATTATATAGATGGGTCTAAGTTTTAAAAATCCATTCAGCTATTCTATGTGTTTTGATTGGTGAGTTCAAACCATGTACATTTAAAGTTATTATTGAAAGGTTATGATTTACTATTGCCAATTTGTTAATTGCTTTCTGTTAGTCTCATAGTTCTTTTGTCTGTCTTTCCATCTCTTACTGTTTTCATTTGTGTTTAAAAAATTTTTTTGTATTGATTCCTTTTTTTTTTTTTTTTGAGTAACTTCTATAGGTGTGTGTGTGTGTGGCTACCTTAGTGCTTACATAAAATATAGATATAACTCTATTTTAAGCTGGTAACAACTTGAGTTCAATCACATACAAAATTTTACACTTTAACTTCTCCCCACCACACTTTATGGTATGCTTGTCACAATTTACATCTATATATTTTGCATATCTTTTCATATATTTTAATTGTTATTTTTAATACTTTTCTCTATTTTTTACTAGAAATAAAAGTTACTCACCACTATTACAATAATACAACATTCTGTGTTTGTCTATATATATTAACTTTACCAATGAGTTTCATACTTTTCTTATGCTATTTTATTGCTGTTCAGTGTCCTTTCATTTCAGATTGAGGTACTCCCTTTAGCGTTTTTTGCAAGGCAGGTCAAGTGGTGATGAAAACCCTCAGTTTTCGTTTGCTGAAAAAAGCATTTTTCTGTCCCTTATTTCTGAAGGATAGCTTAACAGGTTAAATATTATTTGTTGGTAGTTTTTTTTTTTTTTTCCTGCACTTTGAATAAACCATCCCACTCCCACGTGGCTTGCAATATTTCTGCTGAAAAAATCTGCCAATTGTCTGGGTGTTCCTTTGCATGTAATAAGTCACTTTTGTCTTGCTGCTTTCATAACTCTCTTTGTCTTTAACTTTTGACAATTTGATTATAATGTGTTTCCATATGTATTTCTTTGAATTCATCTTATCTGATGGCCTTAGGATGATACTCATTTCCTTTTCAAGATTTGGGAAGTTTTCAGTTATTATTTCTTTGAATAAGCATTCTCCTTCTTGGACACCCATAATGTGTATATTTGTACACTTGATAATATCCCATAAGTCCCTTAAGCTTTCTTCATTCTTTTTTCTTTGGGGGTGATTTGTTCTGTATAAGATGACAATGTTATGCAGGTGTAGAAAATTGCAAAGAATATTTTCAGTGATGAAAACCCTGAAGAAAGTACACCTCAGAAGGAAAATGGGCCTAGATATTTCTGAACTTCTTGTGATTTTAGACTCCTGTTTTTTCCCCTTAACCCTGAGATTTACGTAACATGGGTTTTAAGACACACAGACTTTTCTTTGGTTATTCTCCTGTAAAAGGTTCCATTAACAATGGTATTAGCCCAAACAGTGGGCATTTTCTAAATATTATTGGGGGGCTTGATTCATCAAAGGCACAGACTTATACTTAAATTTTCTTCAGTAATTTTCTAGTGACAAACCAAGGTCTAAATTAGTCACAGAAAGAGAAATATTGTTTGTTGTTATTTTTCTTATGCTATATCCCCAAGTTTTTCAGACACATTTGAGTAAAAGCTTGAGTGAGTAAGAGATAGAGCTGAGTGAGGTATCTGAGCTATGAAATATAACACTTCAAGATGTCATTTTTATTCAGGAAATAGGGAATATTTAAGTCATATAAATTCTTATTCTGAAATATTTACACCTGACTTCACAGTATGCACATTTTCCTATGTAGATGAGTCTTCTTTCCATTTCTTCAGTTAAGTTAAAGCTACATGTTCCTCTTTCCCTACATGTTTTTGCTTATTAGTAGATTTCTTGAGCTGTTTTTATGTTATTTCTTTCCTTTATGGAATTTTTAAAACTTGGAACATCAAGTACTAAAGATGTATGTTTTCATCTGACAGTTACACCAGAGGTTGACTGTCTAGTTGAGAAGATTGAATCTATAGCTTGTATTTGTTTTTAAAATTAAACTGATCCTGGATAAAAGTTAATTTTTCTAGGAGTTAGTCCTTGACCACTAGTTTGATATCATCTCCATTTTAGGTAACCTCTTTCACCAGCAGGCCTGTTATTCTCCTAACTAACTGTATAAGTTAAGATGACTAAATGTATAAATGCTTAAAATGGAATAAATAGATCTTCTATATAAAAAAAAGGAAAAGGAAAGAAAAGACCTCTAAATTGGAAATGTAGAGGTATAACTATCTCTATTCTCAGATGACACAATCCTACACACGGAAAATCCCAAAGAATCCACCAAAAAGATACTAAAGCTAATAAACAAATTCTGAAAATTTCCAGGGTTCAAGGTAACACAAAAAAATCAGTTGTTCTATAAACCAGGAATGAACAATTCAAAAAGCAAATTAAGAAAACAATCCCATTTACAGTAGCATCCAAAAGAGTAAAATTTTTAGAAATAAATTTAGCCAAGGAGGTGAGAGACTTGTACACTGAAAACTGTAAAACATTGCTAAAAGATATTTAAAAGAACTTAATAAATAAGAAGAAATCCTCTGTCCATGAATTGGAAGACTTCTATTGTTAAGATGTCAGGACTACCTAAAGCAATTTACAGATTCAATACAATCTCTATCAAAAATCCAACAAGGTTTTTTCAAAACCTGATGGAAAAGCTGATCCTCACATTTAAGTGGAATTGTATCTCCAATAGCTAAAACAATATTGAAAAGAAGAGCAAAAGTGGAGGATTCACATTTCCTGATTTCAAAACTTACTACAAAACTACAGTATTCAAAACACTGTGGTACTGTCATAGGGACAGACATATAGACCAACAAAATAGCATTGAGAGTCCAACAATAACCTCATATGTCTTTGGCCAATTGACTTTTGACAAGGATGCCATTCAATAGGAAAAGAATTTTCTCTTCAAGGAATATTGCTTGGACAACTGAATGTCCACATACAAAAGAATGAAGTCAGACTCCTACTTCACACAATACACAAAAAGTAGCTCAAAATGGATCAATGACAAACATAAGAGCTAAAACTACAAAACTCGAAGAAGAAAACATAGGAGTAAACCTTCGTGATCTTGGATTTAGCAATGAATTCTTAGATATAACACAAAATGAACAAGCAGCAAAAGAAAAAACAGATGAATTAGACTTCATAAAAATTGAAAGCCTTTGTGAATCAAAGGGCATTATTAATAAAATGAACACACAACTTACAGCATGGGAGAAAATATTTGCATATCATGTATCTGAAAAGGGTCTAGTATCCAAAATATATAAAAAACACAACTCAATAACAAAAAGCAAATGACCCAATAAAAAATGAGCAAAGGTGGCCTTGAAGAGACATTTCTCAAAAAAAGATATACAAATGGCCAAAAGCACATCATAGGATTCTCAACATCATTGGTCATTAAGGAAATGCAAATGAATGTGGTAATGAGATACCACATCACACCAATTAAGGTAGCTATTTTTTTCAAAAGTGAAAATAGCAAGTGTTGGTGAGGATGAGAAATTGGAACTTTCATAAATTGCTGGTAGGAATATAAAATGGTTTAGTAACGATGTGAAACAATTTGGTGGTTCCTCAAGAAGTTAAACATAAAATTACAATATGAACCCCCCCATTCCATTCCTATGCAGATACCCCCGAATAACTGAAAACAGGTATTCAAACAAGTATGTGTAAATGAGTGTTCATAGAAGCATTATTTACAACAGTCAAAAGGTAGAAGCAATCCACGTGTTCATTAGCTGATGAACAGATAAATAAAATATACATACAATAGAATATTAACCAGAAATAAAGTTCTGAGATATGCTACAACAGGGATGTATCTTGAAAACACTATGTTAAGTGATATAAATGAGATGCACAAAAACATGTTGTATGTTTTCACTTGTATGAAACATGTAGAATGGATAAATTCATAGACACAAAAAGCAAGTTAGATGCTACCAGGGGCTTGGAGAAGGGGGATAATGGTGAGTTTTGTCTTAAGGTATACTGGGTTTCTATATGGGGACATAAAAAGTTCTAGAAATAAATAGTGGTGATGATTGCATTGTGAAGGTAATTAATGCCACTGAAGTGTAGACTTGAAAATGGTAAATATGGCCAATTTTATATTAAATGAATGAATAAATAAATAAATAAAACAGACAAAAGTTGTCCAAATGTATGTTTACTGTAGATATCTGGTAATAAAGCTCTATTTGTAAGTATAACTTTTTGAGAAGGCCATGGAATTCTGATAACCTTTACTGGGAAAAACTAATCAAACTTTGGAAATTTGCTGATATGGGAAAAATATAAAGACTTATCTATGTAAATAATGTCCTATCATTGCTTTCTAAAGAAGACTTAAGATTCACGAGCATGCTTGTATTAAGTAATCTTGTGTGGTTTTGGTAAAAACTATACAAAGAAGCTCATCATAAACTTCCCAATCTTATTATCCCAGATTATTTTTCATATAAGATTCTTAGCACTAATATTAAAGAGATAATTTAAGGCTTTGAAATTCCATTTCTATGACTTTGTTCCTACTATGCCCAAACTGAAACGCTGTCATCAACTTTATTGTGAATTTTAAAACAGGTTTTGAGCAAAAAAATTAAGAAATCATTTTTGGGTAGTCATAGAAACTTTCTAACTTTCTGAACTTGTCTTGATCTGAAGATAAGAACATGAAAATGTAAATTTTCTTTCTTTAAGCTCTCTAACACAGTTGCAAGAAAGTGCTAACCACAGAGTTAGTATATACCTTATGCCAACCTTGGCAGCCACGTGGTCCATCACAACCTTAATTTCAATAGGCACTTCATACTGGGTAACACACTTGGTAATGTAAGTAACTGGTTCATTAGTGTATGGTATGATGTCACAGAATTGTGTACCATCTCCTAAAGGTAAGTTGATTTTCCCTAGTGTCAAATGAGTCAGATTAAATCAGAAAGGCAATCACAGAGTTCTCCTCTCTTTGAAGTTAAATGACTACAAATACTTCTCACACCTCTGTATGGTTCAAGTTATGCAGGAAGGTTTAATAGGTGCATACAAGACCATTGCAGCAGGGGAAGGGAGTGTGGGCATGCAACTAGAAGAGTAAGCTCTAGGCTGAACACAGTGAATCAAAGCCCAGGAAAATCCTCTCTGCCACTGCCATATCTGGGAAAGCTACCATTGCCACTTCAAGAACTACTTATAGCAAAATGATATTTCTATCTCCATTGCAACTAGAGCTGTGATATAGAAAAATGGTGCCATTGCTGTAGTAAGCTGCAGATTCAGGAAGGTTTTAGCTTCAAAACTATTCCATTACTACTGTGATCAAATCTGGTAAAATAAATGTCTTGCACCCTTCCTTTCTTCTCACATATCTCAGTTCCAAATTGGTAAAACTATTGCAGAGCCCAAACTTTAAGAAGATTGGAAAAGATATTGAACAAGTTAGTCATATTATCCACCACACAAGAAAAGCACAAGTTTTGCATTTGTTTTCCCTTTCTTTAACAAAATATAAGACTCACTGATTTTGATAAAAGAAATTCTACTGAGTCAAAGATCAAGACAGGATTTCCATGCTCGATCAGTCTGAACTTGAAACTGAAGGTCAACACAAGTTACGGATAATACACATATTGAAGGACAACTTTAACATTTAGGAATGCAAAATTTCTTTCTTTGGTGAGTAGCAAATAAGAGGTCTTCTTTTGTTCCTTTGTTTTGTTTTGTTTTTAAACACTAACTATTTGAACATATTAAATCTTATCTCAGAATTCAACTTAATTTAGAAATTTGAACACTATTCTATAATTAGATTTCTAAGCCCTGATTATCTTTGGAGCACTGTCTATAGTTTAGATGTACCCTCTGTAAATTTCTACTGCTGCTCAGGGAAAAGATTTATGAAAGTCTAAATTCAAGTGCATTATCCTTATTTCTTATTAATCTGCCTTCTTACACATAACTGTAAAAAAGTTCTGATCTGCACAATGCATTAACTCCACAATTTTATCACCATTACTTCACTGGCATGCAGTCTAAATCAGTCATAGTCATTTTGATTATTATTAGTTTACGATGAAACAGAGATAATTTAAACAGTTATAATATATTTTTACACAGATAATAAGAAACACTGAAACTCAATGGCATCAGGAAAAAATGTCTTAAACTTCATTAATAGATGCAGTTATATCATTACTTCTGTTGATGTATTTTAAATGTGTTTTGAAGGAATAATGTTCTGATGTATCTTTGGTGTATGTGAGTGTGCATGCAGGCATGCGTGCGTGTATGTGTGTTTTACAATAAAAACCATTTCATATTTCAAGGGTAACTATCTAAGGACCAGTTCTGTACATTCTCAAAATACCAAAGGCCTCTTGCCCTCCTATTTTTCTCTCTATATAAGGTTTAGAAAACTTGATGAATTAGTGTCATTACTAAATTGTGCATCATCACAAATTGAATGTTTAGTGTTAGTGCTTTAGCCATTGACCCATATATAATGCTGTATTTGCATTTTCAAGAAATAGAGTTACAATTTTAGTTTACTAGTTTAAGGTTTCAAGCAGGAATGATAAAACTATGTAAAAGACAAAATACAATAGCTTTTTATGGTGTTCCTGCATTGAAATTTCAATTGCAATATAGACTGTATTTATTTTAAAATACTTTCCTGAAAGATGGCTCAGAGGACTATCCTGATAATATTATAATGCATACATATTTCTTTCTCTGAACTTTATCTATTAAAAATTCACTTTAAATCCAGAGAAAGCGAAAGAAGAGGAGGATGAGGATCAAGAGAAACAAAGTTGAAAAAATGTATTACTAAATCAAAGAATTATCAGGCAAAGTCACATTAACATTGGAAAAAGAAAATGACAATGATATTTTAAAGGATACTGCAAATGCAGACAATGTACCTGTGAAACTATTTATGATTCTTTGATTTCTACAAATCTTTAAGAAGAATAAATAAGAAGAGTAAATAAGAACATTGTCTTTTTCATCAAACTGAATATTTTTTGTGTTTAAACTGTCCCATTTACTTACTCAATCTTCATCTATGACAAATTCTAAGTGTAGTATTTGTCATAGACTCTTTAACCGTACTTTTAAAAGTAAAATTATTTTGGCATATAATAAAGGAACAAAATATAGCAGATTAAAGAGAAAATTTCACAGTATTATAATTGACATAAGATATATAGAATTTGAACATAATGGAAAATCAGTATAGAAACAAAGAAATTCAGCCTTTGGTTGGATGCTATTGAATTGGAAACCCATAAAAGTCTTATACACAAATGTTCTTCCTTAGTTGGTAAGCACATCTATAATAAATAATATTTATACAGGAGAAGAGTTGGAGACATAGGGAAGGAAAAGTAAAATTAGATAGATCATTGTTTCATGGACTTAGAATGGGATTTTTAGGGTTTTTGTTTGTGTGTTTGTTTGTTTTGGTTGGTTGGTTTTTGCTTTTTTTTTAAGCATGACTCTGCCTCATCATGAAGTGCTCGCCATTAGATATCCTGCTTACAGTCTGAAACTAGCAGGTAATCATAAAACATAACACACTACTTTCTATCTACATGGAGATACAATTTTGTGGATTTCATTTATCCAACTGTGAATCTCAAAGTAAACACAAGGAAAAAATAGTAAATAAATAAATTAAATAAAATAACAAAGTACTAACACTAAAGAAAACCAGCAAAATACAAGGGGAAAGAGAAAGAGAAGAAGAAAGTAATAGAGAGGAACCACAAAATTAGCTAGAAAACAATTTTTTAAATGGCAATAAGTACATGCTTACCAATAATTATTTTAAATGTAAATGGAATAAATTCACCAATCAAAAGATATAGAGTGGCTAAATAGATAAAAAACGAAATAAAACAAAACAAAATCCATCTGTATGCTGCCTGCAAGAGACTCACTTCTGATGTAAGAACACACAAAGACTGAAAGTGAAGGATGGAAAAATATATTCCATGCAAATGTAAATGAAGAGAAAGCTGTAGTAAGTATATTTACATCAGATAAAATAGACTTTAAAAATAAGACTGCAATAAAAGACAAAAAAAAAGCATTACACAGTGATAAAGGGGTCAATCCAGCAAGAAGATATAACAATTGTAAATATATATGCACACAACACAGTAACACCTAAATACATAAAGCAAATATTAACAAATATAAAGGAAGAAATTGAAAGCAATGCAATAATAGTTGGAGACTTTAACACTCACTTACATCAGTGGATAGATCATCCCAACAGAAAACCAGTAAGTTTCATCGGACATACACTACATGTTACATCAGATAAATTTAACACATATATACAAAACATTTCATCCAAAAGCAGCAGAATACACATCCTTGTCAAGTGAACATGGAACACTCTCCAGGATAGATCACATGTTAGGTTACAAAGCAAGTCTCAATAAATTCAAGAAGATTGAAATCACATCAAACATCTTCTCCAACCACAGTGACATGAAACTAGAAATCAACACAAGAAATAAATGGGAAAAGCACAAAAATATGGGGATTAAACAGCACGTTACTATCATCAAAGAAAGCAAAGGAGAAATTTAAAAATTCTGAGAGACAAATGAGAACAGAAGTACAACATACCAGAATTTATATAATGCAACAAAAGCAGTTCTGAGAAGGAAGTTCATAGCAATAGAGGCCTACATCAAGAAACAAGAAAAGTCCAAAACAAACAATCTAACTTTACACCTAAAGGAACTAGAAAAAGAAGAACAAAAGAAGCCCAAAATTAGTAGTAGGAAGGAAACAATAATGATCAGAATGGAAATAAATAAAATTAATACTAAAAGACTTTATTAATGAAAAATGAAAAGTGTATTATTGAAAATTAATGAATCTAAAAGCAGGTTCTTTGAAAAGATAAACAAAGTTGAAAAACCATTAGTTAGTCTATTCCATAAAAAGAGAGAGAGAGAGCTCAAATAAATAACATCAGAAATGAAGGAGAAGAAATTACTACTGATACCATAGAAATACAAAGCATCATCATAAGAGAATACTACAAACAATTATATACCAACACGACTGGACAACCTAGGAAAAATGGATAACTTTCTAGAAACATGCAATCTGTCAAGACTGAATCATGAAGAAATAGAAAATCTGAATATAGGCATACCTCATGTTAATGTACTTTGCTTTACTGTGATTCACAGTAATTGCTTTTTTTTTTTTTTTTTTAACAAATTGAAGGTTTGTGGAAAGTCTGCTTCAAGCAAATCTATCAGCACAATTTTTCCAACAGCATATGCTCACTTCATGTCTCTGTGTCACATCTTGGTAATTCTCACAATATTTTAAACTTTTTCCTTATTATTAGGTTTATTTTGATGATCTGTGATCAATGATCTTTCATGTTACTATTGTAATGGTTTTGGGGAAACCACAAACCACGCCCATATTAGAGAGTGAAATTAATCGATAAATGTTATGTGTGTTCTGACTACTCCACCAATGAGCCACTACTCCATCTCTCTCTGTCTCTCAAACCTCCCTATTCCATGAGACAAAACAGTATTGAAATTAGGCCAATTAATAACCTTACAGTACTCTCTAAGTGTACAAATGAAAGGAAGAGTCACATGTCTCTCACTTTCAATCAAAAGCTAGAAATGGTTAAGCTTACTGAGAAAGGCATGTAAAAAGCTGAGACAGGTCAAAACATAGGTCTCTTGTAACAAACAGTTAGCCAAGTTGTGAATGCAAAGGAAAAGTTCATGATGAAAATTAAAGTGTTACTCCCGTGAACACATGAATGATAAGAAAGTGAAACAGCTTTATTGCTGATATGGAAAAGTTTTAGTGGTCTGGATAGAAGATCAAACCAGCCACAACATTCCCTTAAGCCATAGCCTAATTCAGAGCAAGGTCCTATGGCTCTTCTATTCTATGAAGACAGAGAGGTGAGGAAGTGCAGAAGAAAAGTTTGAAGCTAGCAGAGGTTGGTTCATGAGGTTTAAGGAAAGAAGCTGTCTCCATAACATAAAAGTACGAGATGAAACAGCAAGTGCTGGTGTAGTAGCTGCAGCAAGTTATTCAGAAGAGCTTGCTAAAATAATTAATGAGTGTGGCTACACTAAACAATCGATTTTCAATGCAGATGAAACAGCCTTCTATTGGAAGAAGGTGCCATCTAGGACTTTCATAGCTAGGGAAGAGAAGTCAATGCCTGGCTTCAAATCTTCACAGGACAGGCTGACTCTCTTGTTAGGGGCTAATGCAGCTGGTGACTTTCAGTTGAAGCCAATGCTCATTTACCATTCAGAAAATCCTAGGGTCCTTAAGAATTATGCTAAATTGACCCTGCCTATGTGCTATACATGGAACAACACAACCTGAATAAGAGCATATTTGTCTACAACATAGTTTACTGAATATTTTAAGCCCACTGATGAGGCCTACTACTCAGAAAAATAGATTTCTTTCAAAATATTGACAATGCACCTGGTCACCCAAGAGTTCTGATGGAGATATACAATGAGATTGATGTCGTTTTCATGCCTGCTAACACAACATCTATTCTGCAGCCCATGGATCAAGGGGTAATTTTGACTCTCAAGTCTTATTATTTAAGAAATACATTTTGTAAGTCTGAAGCTGCCATAGACAGTGATTACTCTGATGGATTAGGGCAAAGTCAATTTGAAAACTTCTGGAAAGGATACACCATTCTAGGTGCAATGAAGGACATTTGTGATTTATGGAAAGAGGTCGAAATATCAACATTCACAGGAGTTTGAAAGAATTTGATTTCAACTCTCATGGATGAATTTGAGGAGTCAAGACTTTAGTGGAGGAAGTAACTTCAGATGTAGTAAAAATAACAAGAGAACAAGAATTTAAATTGGAGCCTGAAGATGTGACAGAATTGCTGTAATCTTATGTTAAAAATTCAATGAATGAGGAGTTGCTTCTTATGGATGAGCAAAGAAAGTGTTTCTTGAGATGGAATCTACTCCTGATAAAAATGTTGTGAAAGTTGTTGAAATGCCAACAAAGGACTTAGAACATTACATGTACTTAGTTGATAAAGCAGTGGCAGGGTTTGAGAGGATTGACTCCAATTTTCAAAGAAGTTTTACTGTGGGTAAAGTGCTATCAAACATCATTGCATGCTACAGAGAAATTGTTCATGAAAGGAAGAGTCAATAACTTCAGCAAACTTCATTGTTGTCTTATTTCAAGAAATTGCCAGTCACCATAACACTCACCAACCACCACCCTGATCAGTCATCAGCCATCAACATCAAGGCAAGATACTGCACCAGCAAAAAGATTATGACTCACTGAAGGCTCAGATGATGGTTAGCATTTTTCAGCAATAAAGTATTCTTAAATTAACGTGTGCTTATTGTTTTTTTTAGACATAATCCTACTGCACACTTAATAGACTACAGTATAGTGTAAACATATTTTTATATGCACTGACAAACCAAAAAATTAGTGTGACTCACTTTATTTTGATATTCACTATTGCAGTGGTCTGGAACCAACCCCACAATGTCTCTGAGGTATGCCTGCAGATCTATCACTAATAAGGAGATTGAAACAGTAATCAAAAATCTCCAAAAAGTATATATTATATATATGTATTTATATTTATATATATATGAGTTACTTTGCTGCATTCCTGAAACTAACACAACATTGTAAATGAACTTTGCTTCAATAAAAAAATTTACAAAAAAAGAAAAAAAGAAATCTCCCAACAAGGAAAAGCCCAGAATAAGATGGCTCCACTGGTGTATTCTACGAAATAGTCAAAGAAGAATTAATAGCTATCCTTCCCAAACTCTTCAAAAAATTTAAGAGGTGGGAAACTTTCCAAACACATTTTATGAAGGTAGTATTACCCTGGTAACAAAACTAGGCAAGGACATCACAAAAAAGAAAATTACAGACCAATATCTTTGATGAACATCGATGCAAAAATCCTCAACCAAATCTTAGCAAATCAAATCCAATAATTGACTAAAAGGATCATACACCATAATCAAGTGGCATTTACTCTAGGGATGTTAGGATGGCTCAACAACTACAAATCAATAAACATGATACATCACACTAACAGTATGAAGGATAAAATCATATGATCATCTCAACAGATGCAGGAAAAATATTTGATAATATTCAACAACAATTTATGATAAACCCTCTCAACAAAGTGGATGCTGAGAGAATGGACTTCAACATAATAAAGGCTATATATGACAAACCCACAGCTAACATCATACTCAACGGTAAAAAGTTGAAAACTTTTCCTCTAAAATCAGGAACAAGACAACAATGTCCACTCTCACCACTTTTATTCAATATAGTATTGAAAGTCCTAGCCGCAACAGTTAGGCAAGAAAAAGAAATAAAAACATCCAAATTGGAAAGGAAGAATTAAAACTGTTACTATTTGGAGATGGCAGGATACTATATATAGAAAACCCTAAAGATTCTACCAAAGAACTTTTAGAACTAATAAATGAATTCAATAAAGTTACAGGATACAAAATCAATATCTATACACTAATAAAAGCTATCAGAAAGAGAAATTAAGAAAACAATCCCACTTACAACTGCATCAAAAAGAATAAAATACCTGGGAATAAATTTAACTAAGGAGGTCAAAGACCTGTACTCTTAAAATATGACACTGATGAAAGAAACTGAGGAAGACACAAATAAATGGAAAAATATACTATGCTCAAGAATTGGAAGCATTAAGGTAGTTAAAAATGTCCATTATACCCAAATCAATCTACAGATTCAATGCAGTCCCCATCAAAATGGTAATGGCATATTTCACAAAACTAGAAAACATAATTCTAAAATTTGTAGGTAACCATAAATGTCCTTTAATAACAAAAACAACCTTGAGAAAGAAGAACAAAGCTGGAAGTAACATGCTCCCTGATTTCAAACTATACTTTCAAGCCATAGTAATTACAACAGTATGGTACTGGCACAAAAACTGACACGTAAATCAATGAAACAGAATTGAGAGCCCAGAAATAAATCCACATATATATGGACAATTAATTTATGACAAATGAACCAAGAACGTACAATAGAGAAAAAACAGTCTCTTCAATAAAATGGTGTTGGGAGAAATGAGCAGCCACATGGAAAAGAATGAAACTAGACCACTATCTTACACCTTATATAAAAATTAACTAAAAATGGACTGAAGACTTGAATGTAAGACCTGAAATTATAAAATTCATAGAAGAAAACATAGGTGGTAACTTCATTGATATTGGTCTTAGTGTTTTTGTGGATCTGACTTCAAAGGCAAGGGAAACAAAATAAAAAATAACTGTGTGGGACTACATCAAATTAAAAAGCTTCTACATAGTGAAGGAAACCACCATAAAAATGAAAAGGCAATCTACTAAATGGGAAACGATACTTGCAAATCATATACCTGATAAGCGGTTAATATCCAAAATATATAAAGAATTCATCCAACAAAACACCAAACAGGCAGATTAAAAAATGGCCTGAGAATCTGAGTAGACATTTTTCCAAAGAAGACAAACAGATGGTCAACAGGCACATGAAAAAATGTTCAACATTACTAATTACCAGGGAGATGCAACTCAAAACCCTAATGAGATTTCACCTAACACCTGTTAGAATGGCTATTATCAAAAAGACAAGAAAAAACAAATGTTGGAGAGGATGTGGAGAAAAGAGAATCTTCATACATTATTGGTGGGAATGTAAATTAGTGCAGCTACTATGGAAAACAGTATGGAGATTCCTCAAAAAATTAAAAATAGAATTACCATATGACCTAGGCTTTTCACTTCTGGGTATTTATCTGAAGAACACAAAACCACTAATTCAAAAAGATATATGCACCCCTATGTTCATTGCAGCATTATTTACAGCAGCTAAGATGTAGAAACAACTGAAGTATTCACTGAAGGATGAATGGATAAAGAAGAAGTGATACAAATATATATAATAGAATACTACTTTGCTAGAAAAAATGAAATCCTGCCATTTGTGACAACATGGATGAAACTTGAGGATATTATGCTAAGCAAAATAAGTCAGAAGGAGAAAGAAAAATACTGTATGATTTTACTCATACGTGAAATCTAAAAACAAAATGAAAGAAAAAACAAACAAACAAAAGAAAAATAAACTACTCATAGGTACAGAGAACAGATTAGTGATTATCAAAGGAGAAGGTGGTTGGAGGTTGGGCAAAATGGATAAAGGGGGTCAACTCTATGGTGATGGATGGTAAACAGACTTGTGACGGTGATCACTCTGGAGTATGTATAGGTATTGAAGTACAATGCTCTATAAGTGAAAGTTATATAATAAAATTTTTTAAAAGTTTAAAGAATTCAATGGGCATGGTTATGCTTGCAGGTAATACCTGGAACTGTTACCCCTGCCTTGCAACCAGGAGGGAACACCACACTGACAGACTGAAATTGGCAGACTGGAAGAGGAAAAGCCTCTGATTCTTTGCTGATATTATTAAGCCACAAATTAACCTAAAATATTTCCCCTAGATATTTTGTTATATAATATTACATGCATCTTGACATTTAATTCAATTTGGATTGTCTATTTGGTTATTTGTAGCCCAAAGAATTCCAACTGATACAATAAATGTCTTTTATAGATACCTCCCCCAAAAAAGAACAATTCAGAATATCTCTGTATTAGTTGTCCTTTGCCGTTTGACAGTTCAGTCACTTAACCCTCATTTATTATTTCAAAGTCCTGTAGGACAGAGGTCAGGGTAGACTCAAATGGTCCTGTCTCACAATGTTGAAATCAAGGTCTTGGCAGAAATGGGCTCTTCTCTGGAGGCTGTGGGGAAGAATCCTCTTTCAGGCTCATCTAAGTTGTTAGCTGAATTCAGTTCCATGACTTGGAGGATCCTTTTTTCCCTTCCTTGTTGTCAGCCAGGGATTAAAGACAACTCTCCTGTCATTGCACAGGATGCCCTCCATCTTCAAGCCAACAACAGTATGTCAACGTTAGGCTTCCAATTTCTCTGACTTCCCTTTTTCCTACTAGCTTGAGAAAACTCTCTGCTTTCAAAGGGCTCATATAATTATATGATTAGGCCCACCTGATAATCCAAGGCAATCTCTTTATTTTAAAGCAAATTGATCGGTCGTCTTAATTATATCTGCAAAGTCCTTTTTGCCATGGTAGGTAACATACTCACAGCCATAAAATATCATCAAATTCATAGTCCCAAGTTGCTAGGGCAGGTAATCTTGGGTGGAGGGGGCATTTTTAGAGTTCTGTCTGTCACATTCATTTAGAAAAATCCCAACTTTTAGATTTCTGCCAATAAAAATATGTAATTTCTAGAAATTTTCCTTTTAAATTTAAAAAGACTTTCCTTTTGATTCAGTTGTCAGTTTTGAAAAATTAATTTTCAGATCATTTGTTCTGTGAAGAGAATAACTTCAAAAGAATATTCGAGTAAATAAATAGTTGATGGGTTTGAAGCAGAGAAGCTTCACAGAGATAACAGTAGAAAAGCAGTGATGTGCAAATTGTTGGGCCAAGAAAGTGAGTTCACCATTCCCACATAAATCCAGGAATACCTTCAAAACACAGTCTGTGCTCTGCTTCTGTGATCAGAGAAATCAAGGGGCCCACAACAGTGTCAGATTATCCCACAGAGGTTTGTTGCGCAGGATGTTTCCTGACTGATTGCATCCTTGGGAGTGTATTTGATTATGTGTCTAGCAATTCAGTTGTAAACAAATACTTGGTGCTGTTATCTTTAATAAGCCTCTAAGAGAAATGATAGCTGAATAGTTTGGGGATTTCTTTTATTGGGCCAAGTCTCCCCAGGCATTTCAGACATTGATGAAGGCAGTATCTTCTTTCTGATATTTAGTTGTTTCATTAACCAGGAAAAAATATATTTAACAATACCTCAGAGCTAATATGGTTGAAAAAACGGTGGTGAAAAGTGTCATAATGGAGGAATCGTTTCTATGGATGCAAGCTGTTAAGGTGAGGAAGGATGTCTATAAACTAATGCGAAGTGCATCTTTTAAACCAATATATTAAATGGCATTCTGAACAGCAGGCTAGTCATACCTTAATACTACGTAAATCATAATTTCAAGGAAGCCAACATAAAAAGCCAACATTAGAGTTAGATTGATTCAAATTTTCAGTCTAGCTCAACTTCATACCACATTTTTATAGCTATAACTTTCCTATTATCCAGGTTGAATTCTCCTTGTGATAAAAAATGTATAGTAAGTCCTCAGTCATGTGCAACTGAAGGGGTCCAAAGGTCAGTTTTGCTAAGACAATGCTTGTTGCATGCAGCAGGATTTTCATGGGTCTTTCTCATGGCAGCTCCACTGTACTCTTCCTGTTCTAAAGAAAAATTTTCAGAAACAATGGAGATGGTGTCTGTGGGTCTTTGATCCAAAACATCTCTGAAGCAGACTCAGAAGGCAGCATTACTTCCAAGGGAAACTACAGATTTTTCAGGGGCCAGAAGGGCAAAGAATATGAGGCCTTGAGGTGCTCAGATTTGTCTCTGCCTGATTCATCTCTAGCAGGCAGAGAAAGGGACATACACCTGACTGAATTCACACAGCTTTACAGTGCAAGGCACTTAAGAGACATACAGTTAATATTAGGTATTGATTGAGAGTCAGTTCATCTTTCAACTCAAATAATTAGGGTAAGGTGTAATAGTCACACTCCCACATCCAATAAATATGGAAATCATTAGGGAAGAACTTACTAAGACATCATTAGGAGTAAAACTATTTGTGAGGAATGAGAGTTATAAAACATTTACTTGAAGTTACTATTTCAAAAAATTCAAAATCATATGTCTGACAAGAATGTCAAATAATAAATATGAATGTAAAATTTTTATCATTGTGATTTGTGGAATAAGAAAAAGTGAGAATTGCCTTGTACTGGTATATAAATTCATTATTTTTGTGATGTTTATGATGTTTAAAAATTACAAAGTTGTCTTAAGTAGTTGAATGAGCAAAGGGTTTTCAGATTTGGGATTTCTCTGTCTTAAATGTGTTGGCCTGCATAATTTCCTATCTATTAATGGTGACATAGGCACTTTTTAAAATCTGGCAACATTTGTCTGAGAAGGGTCATCCAATAACATGGTTGAAAGTACCAGTAAAGCACACACTTTTTTATCCTGCTGTGTCTGCTGCTTTAGAGATGTTGAAAGCATGTGAGATCTCTGGCCTGCTAGGAAGCATGAATGACCCTAAGACTTTTTAAAGGGATTATGAATGGTGGACCGTGGTAATGCCTTTCATTGGTTTCCATTTGTTGGATTCCCTGTTATCCACAATGTTTTTAAGCCACTCAAATGTCATATTAGTTACAGTGGCTAAAAACCTTTTAAGGGAACTATCTGACTTCTAGGCTACAGGGAAATGGTTCCATCTCTAACCCTTTTTTTAAGTTAAGGTTATGTTTTGTTTGTGACTAGCCAGCCCAGTAGGCATTTAAGTTTTTTGATTTACACAATATTTAAAATAAAACATTTTTATTATTTGAAATAATTTTCATATATTGAAAGCTACTTTCCATATAGAAAAACAGAGTCTGGTGTGATAGTGGAAATTGGGAAGAATATGGATGAGATGTGAAAATCTCTATTCTTGCTAAACTATCCACAGTAGCAATGGAACAGACTAACAGGTCAAATAGAGCTGCTGAAGAGGAACTGCTCCAATTATTCGATTTGGGTAATAATTCATAATGAATCTTTAGGCTATATATTTGTTAATATATTTATTCAAAAATATGCAAGGCCATGTGGTAGGCATTTCAGCTTCCTTTATTCAGGGAGAATAAAAGAACTTATATATTCTAGTTGACAATGGGAAAATAGACAAAGATAATAAAGAAAATGAATAAAGAAAGCAATGGGGTGGGCGTTCCATAACAGAGAATAACAGGTTTGGGTGAATATTGGTTCAAAAAGATGTTGCTGGAAAGAGAATTCATTTAGCAAGAGAGAGTCATTCAAGGAAAACCCTTTGTGAGGACATAGTACGTTAAGTTGAAAGCTGAAGTGTGAGAAAAGTCAGTCATAGGAAGAGTAGAGAAAAGCTTTTTAAAAGCTCTTTAAAAGAGAACAGTGCACGTGTAAAGAGTTTAAGGCATGAAAAAAGTGTTGCTTTTGAGAAAATGGAAGACTAGTGACCTGAAACTTAAGAAGTGAGTCCAGAGTACAAATATAATGCAGCCTATCCACCAGCTTATAGATACCAGCCCCAGGACCACTGCAGCACTTTAACCTGTAATGGCAGGACCCAGCCCACCCACCAGCAGGCTGGCAACAGACTTGGGATCCCTGGGCCCTGACCCCACCCACCAGCAGGCCAAGACCAGCTCTGAGAAACCATGGACCCATCAGCCAGCTGCCCTGACCTGTTGGCCTATACAAGCTTTAGGACATCCCAGACCCTGTAGCCAGCTGTGTCAGGAACAGGCCCTGCCCACTAGCAGGCCAACACCAGCTCAAAGACTCCTAGGGCTCTATAGCCAGTGATTCCAGGATTCAGCCGCACCCAACTGTGAGACAGCACCAGTTCTGGGACCTCTAGGCCCTGTAGCCATAGACACGACCTGGCTCTGCATATCACTGGGTCAGTACTAGCCCCTGGGCCCCGGCCTCACCAACCAGTGGGCAGGCATCAGCCCAGGGACCACTGCAGCCCCACAGCCTGCTTTGTCAAGATTCAGCCAACAAAACAGGAGGCTGGCACCAGACCAGGGATGCCCCAACCCCAGCCTTGCCCATCAGCAGGCCAACCAGCTCTGCAACACCATGGGACCCTGAGTCAGTGGCCCCAGGATCCATCCCTACCCAGCAGAGGGTGACACCAGCTTCAGGACTCCTGGGACCCTGCAGTCAGAGAATCTGGAACTCAGCCCAGTGAGCTGGCACTAATGTCAGGACACCCTGGGCCCAGGCTCTGCCCACCAGTAGGCACCAGCTCTGAGGCACTTTGGATCCCTAAGCCAGCCACCCTGGGATCCAGCCCCACTCACCAGTGGGCCAGCATCAGCTTTGAGACACCCAGGAACTCCCAGCCAGCCATGTCAAGAACAAGTCCCACTCACCAGCAGGCCAACATTAGATGCGGAAACCATGGCCACACAACAGCCCACCCCAGGTCCTGGCTCTGCCCACCAATGGGCCAATCTAGGCCCAGGACACCCTGGGATTCTGCAGCCAGACGTCTGTGACCTGACCCCACCAAAAATGTCTGGCAGCCTCCATAAGGCAGGACCTGGCAACCAAGTTGATTAGGGGCCAACCACACTTACCAGACTGCCCACAATAGTCAGCCCATCACAACAGAAGGACCCATGTAGCCCACATAGGGGGCACACCTAGAGTATATAGCTCTGGCAAACAGAGGGGAGTGTGCTGCTGGAATCATAGGATGCTCACACAAAAGGCCACTTCTCCAAGGTTGGAAAACATAACCAACCTGCCAGATACATAGGAATAAAAACAGCAAGTTAGGCAAAATTTGGCATCAAAGAAACATGTTTCAAATGGAAGAATATGTTAAAACCTCAAAAGAAGAACTATTGGAAGTGGAGATAGGTAAGCTACCCAAGAAAGTGTTCAGATAATGATTGTAAATATGTTTAAAGACTCAGGAGAAGAATGGAAGAACACAGTGAGAAGTTGAACAAATAGTCAGAAGATATAAAGAAGAACCAAACAGAGCTGAAGAATATAATAACTAAAATTAAAAATACACTAGAAGGAAACAGTAATAGATTAAGAGATGCAGAAGAACAGATCAGTGAGCTTGAAAACAGAATAATGGAAATCACTGAAGCTAAACAGAAAAAAGAAAAAAGAATAAAAAGAAATAAGGACAGTTTAAGAGACCTCTCAGACAACATTAAGCATACTAACATTTCCGTATAGGGATTCCAGAAAGAAAAGAAAGAGATAAAAGGCTGAGAACATATTTGACAACATAATAGCTGAAAACTTCCCTAACCTGTTATAGGAAACAAATACCCAGGTCCAGGAAACATAGAGAGTCCCAACAAGATCAACCCAAAGAGAACCACACCAAGACAGATTATAATTAAAATGGCAGAAATTAAAGATAAAGAGAGTATATTAAAAGCAGTGAAGGGAAAGCAACAATTATTTATACATACAAGGGAACTCCCATAACGCTATCAGCTGGTTTTTCAGCGGAAACTCTACAGTCCAGGAAGGGTGGCATGATATATTTAAAGTGATGAAAGGGAAAAAACCTACAACCAAGAATACTCTACCCAGAAAGGGTTTCATTCAGATTTGATGGGGAAATCAAAAGTTTTACAGACAAGCAAAGCTAAAGGAGTTCAGCACCACCAAGCCAGCTTTACAAGAAATGTTAAAATGACTATTCTAAGCAAAAAAAAAAAAAAGGTCAAAACTAGAAACATGAAAATTATTAAAGGAAAAAGATCATTGCTAAAACCAAATATACAGGAAAGGTAGTAAATCCACATGTACAAAGCTAGTAAGAAGGTTAAAGACGAATGTAGCAAAGTCATCTATATCCACAATATGTAGTTAAGTAATACACATAACAAAAAGATGTAAAATATGGCAAGATGGCAGAAGAGTAAGACGTGGAGATCACCTTCCTTCCCACAGATACATTAGAAATACATCTACATGTGGACTGCTCCTACAGAACAACCACTGAACGCTGGCAGAAGACCTCAGACCTCCCAGAAGGCAAGAAACTCCCCACGTACCTGGGTAGGGCAAAAGAAAAAAGAAACAACAGAGACAAAAGAATAGGGATGGGACCTGCGCCAGTGGGAGGGAGCTGTGAAGGAGGAAAGGTTTCCACACACTAGGAGCCCCTTTGGGGGCGGAGACTGCGGGTGGCGGAGGGGGGAGCTTCGGAGCCACGGAGGAGAGCGCAGCCACAGGGGTGCGGAGGGCAAAGCGGAGAGATTCCCGCACGGAGGATCGGCGCCGACCAGCATTCACCAGCGCGAGAGGCTTGTCTGCTCAGCCGCCGGGGCAGGCGGGGGCTGGGAGCTGAGGCTCGGGCTTCGGTGCTAGCCAAGAGGGAGTCCGGGAAAAAGTCTGCAGCTGCCGAAGAGGCGAGAGACTTTTTCTTACCTCTTTGTTTCCTGGTGTGCGAGGAGAGGGGATTCAGAGCGCCACCTAAACGAGCTCCAGAGACGGGTGCGAGCCACGGCTATCAGCGCGGATCCCAGAGACGGGCATGAGACGCTAAGGCTGCTGCTGCCGCCACCAAGAAGCCTGTGTGCGAGCACAGGTCACTCTCCACACCGCCCCTCCCGGGAGCCTGTGCAGCCGCCACTGCCAGGCTCCCGTGAGCCAGGGACAACTTCCCGGAGAACGCGTGGCGCGCCTCGGGCTGGTGCAACGTCACGCCGGCCTCTGCCGCCGCAGGCTCGCCCCGCCTCCTCTGTACCCCTCCCTCTCCCCGGCCCGAGTGAGCCAGAGCCCCCGAAGCAGCTGCTCCTTTAACCCCGTCCTGTGTGAGTGAAGAACAGACGCCCTCAGGCGACCTACACGCAGAGGCGGGTCCAAATCCAAAGCTGAATCCCGAGAGCTGTACGAACAAAGAAGAGAAAGGGAAATCTCTCCCAGCAGCCTCAGAAGCAGCGGATTAAAGCTCCACAAACAACTTGATGTGCCTGCATCTGTTGAATAACATGAATAGACAATGAATCATCCCAAATTCAGGAGGTGGACTTTGGGAACAGGATATATTAATTTTTCCCCTTTTCCTTTTTTTGTGAGTGTATATGTGTATGCTTCTGGGTGAGATTTTGTCTGTATAGCTTTCTTTCACCATTAGTCCTAGAGTTCGGTCCGTCCGTTTTTTCTTTTTTTTTCTTTACTGAAAAAAATTTTATTTCTTAATAAATGTTTTCTTAATAAATTTTTTCTTATTATCTATTTTTAAAAATTAAAAAAAATTTTTTTCTTAATAAGTTTTTTCATATTTTTTATTTTAAAAAATTAAAAATTTTTTTGCTTAATAAAATTTTTTCTTAATTTTTTTCTTATTTTTTATTATAAAAAATTAATAAATCTATTTTTTAAAATTTAAAAATTTTTTCTTAATAAATTTATTCTTAAGTTTTTTCTTATTTTTTTATAATAATAGCTTTATTTTATTTTATTTTATTTTACCCTCTTTCTTTCTTTATTTCTATTTTTTCTCCCTTTTATTCTGAGCCGTGTGGATGAAAGGCTCTTGGTGCTCCAGCCAGGCATCAGGGTTGTGCCTCTGAGGTGGGAGAGCCAACTTCAGGATACTGGTCCACAAGAGACCTCCCAGCTCCACGTAATACCAAATGGCGAAAATCTCTCAGAGATCTCCATCTCAACATCAAGACCCACCTTCACTCAACGACCAGCAAGCTACAGTGTTGGACACCCTATGCCAAACAACTAGCAAGACAGGAACACAGCCCCATCCATTAGCAGAGAGGCTGCCTAAAATCATAATAAGGCCACAGACACCCCAAAACACACCACCAGATGTGGACATGCCCACCAGAAAGACAAGATCCAGCCTCATCCACCAGAACACAGGCACTAGTCCCCTCCACCAGGAAGCCTACACAACCCACTGAACCAAACTTAGCCACTGGGGACAGATACCAAAAACAACGGGAACTACGAACCTGCAGCCTGTGAAAAGGAGACCCCAAACACAGTAAGATAAGCAAAATGAGAAGACAAAAAAACACACAGCAGGTGAAGGAGCAGGGTCAAAACACACCAGACCTAACAAATGAAGAGGAAATAGGCAGTCTACCTGAAAAAGAATTCAGAATAATGATAGTAAAGATGATCCAAAATCTTCGAAATAGAATAGACAAAATGCAAGAAACATTTAAAAAGGACGTAGAAGAACTAAAGAGGAACCAAGCAATGATGAAAAACACAATAAATGAAATTAAAAATACTCTACATGGGATCAATAGCAGAATACCTGAGGCAGAAGAACGGATAAGTGACCTGGAAGATAAAATAGTGGAAATAACTACTGCAGAGCAGAATAAAGAAAAAAGAATGAAAAGAACTGAGGACAGTCTCAGAGGCCTCTGGGACAACATTAAACACACCAACATTCGAATTATACGGGTCCCGGAAGAAGAAGAGAAAAAGAAAGGGACTGAGAAAATATTTGAAGAGATTATAGTTGAAAACTTCCCTAATATGGGAAAGGAAATAGTTAATCAAGTCCAGGAAGCACAGAGAGTCCCATACAGGATAAACCCAAGGAGAAACACGCCAAGACACATATTATTCAAACTATCAAAAATTAAATATAAAGAAAACATATTAAAAGCAGCAAGGGAAAAACAACAAATAACAAACAAGGGAATCCCCATAAGGTTAACAGCTGATCTTTCAGCAGAAACTCTGCAAGCCAGAAGGGAGTGGCAGGATATACTTAAAGTGATGAAGGAAAAAAAGCTACAACCAAGGTTACTCTACCCAGCAAGGATCTCATTCAGATTTGATGGAGAAATTAAAACCTTTACAGACAAGCAAAAGCTGAGTTCAGCACCACCAAACCAGCTTTACAACAAATGCTAAAGGAACTTCTCTAGGCAAGAAACACAAGAGAAGGAAAACACCTACAATAACAAACCCAAAACATTTAAGAAAATGGGAATAGGAACATACATATCAATAATTACCTTAAATGTAAATGGATTAAATGCTCCCACCAAAAGACACAGACTGGCTGAATGGATACAAAAACAAGACCCATATATATGCTGTCTCCAAGAGACACACTTCAGACCTAGGGACACATACAGACTGAAAGTGAGGGGATGGAAAAAGATATTCCATGAAAATGGAAATCAAAAGAAAGGTGGAGTAGCAATTCTCATATCAGACAAAATAGACTTTAAAATAAAGACTATTACAAGAGACAAAGAAGGACACTATATAATGATCAAGGGATCAATCCAAGAGGAAGGTATAACAATTGTAAATATTTATACACCCAACATAGGAGCACCTCAATACATAAGGCAAATACTAACAGCCATAAAAGGGGAAATTGACAGCAACACAATCATAGTAGGGGACTTTAACACCCCACTTTCACCAATGGACAGATCATCCAAAATGAAAATAAATAAGGAAACACAAGCTTTAAATGATGCATTAAACAAGATGGACTTAACTGATATTTATAGGACATTCCACCCAAAAACAACAGAATACACATTTTTCTCAAGTGCTCATGGAATATTCTCCAGGATAGATCATATCTTGGGTCACAAATCAAGCCTTGGTAAATTTAAGAAAATTGAAATCGTATCAAGTATCTTTTCCGACCACAACGCTATGAGACTAGATATCAATTACAGGAAAAGATCTGTAAAAAATACAAACACATGGAGGCTACACAATACACTACTTAATAACGAAGTGATCACTGAAGAAATCAAAGGGGAAATCAAAAAATACCTAGAAACAAATGACAATGGAGACACGATGACCCAAAACCTATGGGATGCAGCAAAAGCAGTTCTAAGAGGGAAGTTTATAGCAATACAAGCCTACATCAAGAAACAGGAAACATCTCGAATAAACAACCTAACCTTGCACCTAAAGCAATTAGAGAAAGAAGAACAAAAAAACCTCAAAGCTAGCAGAAGGAAAGAAATCATAAAGATCAGATCAGAAATAAATGAAAAAGAAATGAAGGAAACAATAGCAAAGATCAATGAAACTAAAAGCTGGTTCTTTGAGAAGATAAACAAAATTGATAAACCATTAGCCAGACTCATCAAGAGAAAAAGGGTGAAGACTCAACTCAATAGAATTTGAAATGAAAAAGGAGAAGTAACCACTGACACTGCAGAAATACAAACGATCATGAGAGATTACTACAAGCAACTCTATGCCAATAAAATGGACAACCTGGAAGAAATGGACAGATTCTTAGAAATGCACAACCAGCCGAGATTGAATCAGGAAGAAAAAGAAAATATGAACAGACCAATCACAAGCACTGAAATTGAAACTGTGATTAAAAGTCTTCCAACAAACAAAAGCCCAGGACCAGATGGCTTCACAGGCAAATTCTATCAAACATTTAGAGAAGAGCTAACACCTATCCTTAAAGTCTTCCAAAATATGGCAGAGGGAGGAACACTCCCCAACTCATTCTACGAGGCCACCATCACCCTGATACCAAAACCAGACAAAGATGTCACAAAGAAAGAAAACTACAGGCCAATATCACTGATGAACATAGATGCAAAAATCCTCAACAAAATACTAGCAAACAGACTCCAGCAGCACATTAAAAGGATCATACACCATGATCATGTGGGGTTTATCCCAGGAATGCAAGGATTCTTCAATATACGCAAATCAATCAACGTGATACATCATATTAACAAATTGAAGGAGAAAAACCATATGATCATCTCAATAGATGCAGAGAAAGCTTTTGACAAAATTCAACACCCATTTATGATAAAAGCCCTGCAGAAAGTAGGCATAGAGGGAACTTTCCTCAACATAATAAAGGCCATATATGACAAACCCACAGCCAACATTGTCCTCAATGGTGAAAAACTGAAACCATTTCCACTAAGATCAGGAACAAGACAAGGTTGCCCACTCTCACCACTATTATTCAACATAGTTTTGGAAGTGTTAGCCACAGCAATCAGAGAAGAAAAAGAAATAAAAGGAATCCAAATCGGAAAAGAAGAAGTAAAGCTGTCACTGTTTGCAGATGGCATGATACTATACATAAAGAATCCTAAAGATGCTACCAGAAAACTCCTAGAGCTAATCAATGAATTTGGTAAAGTTGCAGGATACAAAATTAATGCACAGAAATCTCTTGCATTCCTATATACTAATGATGAAAAATCTGAAAGTGAAATTAAGAAAACACTCCCGTTTGTCACTGCAACAAAAAGAATAAAATATCTAGGAATAAACTTACCTAAAGAGACAAAAGACCTGTATGCAGAAAATTATAGGACACTGATGTAAGAAATTAAAGATGATACAAATAAATGGAGAGATATACCATGTTCTTGGATTGGAAGAATCAACATTGTGAAAATGACTCTACTACCCAAAGCAATCGACAGATTCAATGCAATCCCTATCAAACTACCACTGGCATTTTTCACAGAACTAGAACGGAAAATTTCACAATTTGTATGGAAACACAAAAGACCCCAAATAGCCAAAGCAATCTTGAGAACGAAAAATGGAGCTGGGGGAATCAGGCTCCCTGCCTTCAGACTATATTACAAAGCTTCAGTAATCAAGACAGTTTGGTACTGGCACAAAAACAGAAATATAGATCAATGGAACAGGATAGAAAGCCCAGAGATAAACCCACGCACATATGGTCACCTTATCTTTGATAAAGGAGGCAAGCATATACAGTGGAGAAAAGACAGCCTCTTCAATAAGTGGTGCTGGGAAAATTGGACAGGTACACGTAAAATTATTAAATTAGAACACTCCCTGACACCATACACAAAAATAAACTCAAAATGGATTAAAGACCTAAGTGTAAGGCCAGACACTATCAAACTCTTAGAGCAAAACATAGGCAGAACACTCTATGACATAAATCACAGCAAGATCCTTTTTGACCCAGCTCCTAGAGAAATGGAAATAAATACAAAAATAAACAAATGGGACCTAATGAAACTTAAAAGCTTTTGCACAGCAAAGGAAACCATAAACAAGACCAAAAGACAACCCTCAGAATGGGAGAAAATAGTTGCAAATGAAGCAACTGACAAAGGATTAATCTCCAAGATTTACAAGCAGCTCATGCAGCTCAATAACAAAAAAACAAACAACCCAATCCAAAAATGGGCAGAAGACCTAAATAGACATTTCTTCAAAGAAGATACAGATTGCCAACAGACACATGAAAGAATGCTCAAGATCATTAATCATTAGAGAAATGCAAATCAAAACTACAATGAGATATCATCTCACACCGGTCAGAATGGCCATCATTAAAAAATCTAGAAACAATAAATGCTGGAGAGGGTGTGGAGGAAAGGGAACCCTCCTGCACTGTTGGTGGGAATGTAAATTGATACAGCCACTATGGAGAACAGTATGGAGGTTCCTTAAAAATCTACAAATTGAACTACCATACGACCCAGCAATCCCACTACTGGGCATATACTCTGAGAAAACCATAGTTCAAAAAGAGTCATGTACCAAAATGTTCATTTCAGCTCTATTTACAATAGCCAGGACATGGAAGCAACCTAAGTGTCCATCATCGGATGAATGGATAAAGAAGATGTGGCACATATATACAATGGAATATTACTCAGCCATAAAAAGAAATGAAATGGAGGTATTTGTAATGAGGTGGATGGAGTTAGAGTCTGTCATACAGAGTGAAGTAAGTCAGAAAGAGAAAAACAAATACAGTATGCTAACACATATATATAGAATCTAAGAAAAAAAAAAAAAAAAGGCCATGAAGAACCTAGTGGCAAGATGGGAATAAAGACACAGACCTACTAAAGAATGGACTTGAGGATATGGGGAGGGGGAGGAGTAAGATGTGACAGGGTGAGAGAGTGGCATGGACATATATACACTACCAAATGTAAAATAGATAGCTAGTGGGAAGTAGGCGCATAGCACAGGGAGATCAGCTTGGTGCTTTGTGACCACCTAGAGGGGTGGGATAGGGAGGGTGGGAGGGAGGGAGATTCAAGAGGGAAGAGTTATGGGAACATATGTATATGTATAACTGATTCACTTTGTTATAAAGCAGAAACTAACACACCATTGTAAAGCAAGTATATTCCAATAAAGATGTTAAAAAAAAAAAGATGTAAAATATGACGTCAAAAATAGTAATTGTTTGGGAGGGGAGTAAAAAGGAAGGTAGTTAAAATGCATTTAAAATTAAGGGACCACTAACTTAAAATAATCACATGTATACATAGATTGCTATACATAAGCTACACGGTAACCATGAACCAAAAATCTATAATAGATACACACACAAAAACGAGAAAGGAATTCAAACATAACACTAAAGATAGCCATCAAATCATAAGGGAAGAGAACAAAAGAAGGAAGAAAAAAGAACTGCAAAAAAAATTAATAAAATTGTTTTAAGTACATTCTTATCAATAATTACTTAAATGTAAATGGACTAAATGCTCAAGTCAAAAAACATGAAATTGCTGAATGGACAAAAACAAGACCCATATTTATGCTCTCTACAGGAGATTCACTTCAGACACACACAGACTGAAAGTGAAGGGATGAAAAAGGTATTCCATGCAAATGGAAACTAAAAGAAAGTCAAGGCAACAATACTTATATCCAGACAAAATAGACTTTAAAACAAAGAAACAAGGAAGGACATTGCATAATGATCAAGGGATAAATCTAAGAAGGATATATAACAATAGTAAATATATGTGCACCCAACATGGGGTCACCTAGTATATGAAGGAAATATTAACAGACATAAAGGGAGAAACTGACAGTAACACAATAATAGTAGGGGATGAAACCACTTCACTTAGTAAGGAAATAGTGGCCTTAAATGACCTATTAGAAATTTAGTAAGGAAATTTAGTAAGGAAATAGTGGCCTTAAATGACCTATTAGAAAAATGCACATAATAGATATACATAGAACATTCCACCCAAAAACAGTATACATTCTTTTCATGTGCACATGGAACATTCACCAGGATAGGTCACATGCTAGGCCACAAAACAAGTCTCAGTAAATTTAAGAAAATTGAAATCATATCTAGCGTCCATTCTGACCACAATACTATGAGACTAGAAATCAACTGCAGGAAAAAATACTGCAAAAAACACAATCACTTGGAGGGTAACGGTATGCTACTAAACAAACCATGGATCACTGAAGAAATCAAAGAAGAAATTTAAAAAATATCTGGAGACAAATGAAAATGAAAACAATGATTCAAAATCTACAGAACACAGCAAAAGTAGTACTAAGAGGGAGGTTTATAGCCATATAAGCCTAACTCAGGAAACAAAGAAAGTCTCAAATGAACAGCCTTACCTTATACCTAAAGGAACTAGAAATAGAAGAACAAACAAATCCCAAAGTTAGTAGAAGGAAAGAAATCATAAAGATCAGAGCAGAAATAAATTAAGTAGAGACTAAAAGAAATACAAAAGATCAGTGAAATGAAGAGCTGGTTCTTTGAAAAGATAAACAAAATTGATAAATCTTTAGCCAGATTCATCAAGAAAAAAAGAGGGCTCAAATCAGTAAAATCAGAAATGAAAAAGGAGAAGTTAAAGGCAAATGAAACAAAAGCAAAAATAAACAATGGGACCTAATTAAACTAAAAGTTTTGCACAGCAAAGGAACCCATCAACAAAACAAAAAGGCAACCTATGGAATGGGAAAAAATATTTGCAAATGATATGACCAATAACAGGTTAATAGTCAACATATATAAATAGCTCATACAACACAATACCAAAAAAACAAACAACCTGAATAAAAATGGATAGAAGAGCTGAACAGACATTTTTCCAAAGAAACATGTAGATGACCAACAGGCACATGAAACTATGCACAAAATCGCTAATCATCAGAGAAATGTAAATCAAAACCACAATGAGATATAACTTCACACTTGTCACAATTTGAATGGCTATCATCAAATTGACCACAATTAACAAATGTTGGCAAGGATATGGAGTAAAGGGAACCCTTGTAAACGATTGGTGGGAATGCAAATTGGTGCAGCCACTATGGAAAACCGTATGGGGTAGGGGGTCTTTGAAAAACTAAAAATAGAACTATCATTTGATCCAGAAATTCCACTCCGGGGTATATATCCAAGTGAAAAAAACAGTAATTCAAAAAAAATATGCAGCCTAATGTTCATAGCAGCATTATTTACAGTACTCAAAATATGAAGCAAACTAAGTGCCCATCAACAGATGAATGGATAAAAAGATGTATTATATATGTACAATGGAATATTACTGAGCCATAAAAAGAATGAAATTTTGCCATTTGCCACAATATCAACCAACCTAGGGGATATTACGCTTAATTAAATCAGCCAGATAGAAAAAGACAAATATTGAAGGTTATCACTTACATGTGGAATCTAAAACATAATACAAATAAAAATAACAAAATAGAAACAGACTCACAGGTGTAGAGAACAAACTAATTACCAGAGGGGAGAGGGAAGGGAGGAGGACTAGATAGGGGTAGCAGATTAAGAGGTACAAACTACTATTTATAAAATAAATAAGCTACAAGGATATATTGTACGGACACAGGAATATAACCAATATTTTATAATAGTTTTAAATAGAGTATAATCTATAAACATTTTGAATCAGTATATTGTACACCTGAAACTACTATAATATTGTAAATCAAGTATACTTCAGTAAAAAAATATTAAAATAAATAAACAAATATACTGTAGAACCTTGAAGGTCACTATAAGTAGTTTCGATATTAATCTAAATTCAGTGGGAAGCCATTGACAATTTTCACCTTTGTGTTTCCATTTGAAATGACAAGTCTGTTTCCTGATTGAAGACTAAATTGGATTGAAGAAAAATAGTAAGAAAGGGGACAAGAGACTGTTGCATAGACCAGGGAAGGAATGTTGATGACATGCAGTTGAATTGATGAGGCGGAAACTGATAAAAGTGGATGGATTGGTCATATAATTTTGAGGTTGAATCAACAGAATTTGCTGGTTAATTGGATGTGGAGGATGAGGTGAAATCAGGAATCAAGAATGGCTCAGATTCTAAGCTCAAGCAATTACATGTATAATGAAGCATTCATTAAGATTGGAAAAAATGCTATCAAATTCTGTAATAATTGAGGTTGACACACTGAAGTTACCTGACAATTTAAAATCCTAAAGATTCTCATGAGGAAAATATTTTCTTTTTTGTAAGCTTTTCATTACTTCGACTGTCACAGGTAGTCTAATATGCATTATCTGATACATAAATTATTGTTCATTTTCTAGTCTATTATGAACTACTCTCTTTTGAAACATGAGAAGTCTGGTATAAAATAAATGTGTGATATTTGAATGAGACAAGACAAATTCATACCTGCCTCCCACCTATTTCTCAGTTACTCTACTTTTTCCAGAAATGTGAGCAAAATTTTCTTGATATTTATTGCACTGTGACTGGTATAAAATTATTGGAGCAGCTCATAAAACTTGAAAATATAAAAAAAAGAGTTAAAATCAACAGAAATAGATTACACTGACAAAATATTTAAAGTAAAAGCCTAAGGAAGACACTGGTAATTGCTGTCAAAATTTAATTTGACGATTTATTTTGCATTTCTCTCTCGGTGGTAGCCAGCCTCCAAGAGAGCCCCAAGGATCTTGACCTCCTGGTGTTCACATCCTTGCATAGTCAGGCCCCTCCCACATTGTATCAGCGCTGGGCTCTAGGACCAACAGAATATGCCAGGAGTGATGGCATGTCACTTCTGAGGGGAGATCACTAAAGACAATGTGTCTTTTTCTTCTCTCTTGGCTCAGTAGCTCTCGGAAAGCTAGCTTTCATGCCCTAAGAAGTCCACATGGTGAGGAAGTGAGGCTTCTGGAGAACAGCTAATGAGGGACCACAGCATCTTACTAATAGCCATATGAGTGAGTTAGGAAGCAGATCCTCCAGCCCTCATCAAAACTTCAGATGACTGCAGCTCTGGCCAACATCTGGATTAAAACCCCATAAGAAACTCTGAGCCCCAATGACTAACTAAGCTGTTTCCAAATTCCCAGCTTACAGAGGCTGTGAGATAATAAATACGAGATAATAAATAAACTCTGAAAGTTTTGGAGGTAATTTGTTACACAGCAATAGAAAACCAACGCTCTATTCCTTATAAGAAACAGAGGAAATAAATGAATCTTCCAAATCTGTGAGGGTTTTTATATCCTGGACTAACTTAGAGAAAATACTGATATGGTTTTGAGATTCAGATTTATTGAAATGATGTTAAATATGTCCTTTTGTTTCTTTTGAGACTTCCAGTTAATGCCTGGTTTTGTTGTGGTGTATATTAAGGGGGAGATAAGGGAGCCATGAAGTCAGGCTCATAGGTAAAAATTCACCTTTGAGGAGGGACTGATGGAGAAGTCGTCTGGGAAGGATATATTAATACTTCAGATATAATGTCTGTAACTGAAATTATGAAAAGATAAAAGAAAAGGACAGTGTGCTTGTATTCAGGAGACATAGTCTTATTAAGAAAATTGAGGCAGGTTTGGAAAGTGTTCTGCTAACAAAAGATTTGTGAGATGTTTTGTGAAGAAAAAGAGGTCAGCAAGCAATTTGGAAAACATAAGGCATAATCTCATTTAAAAAAAATCACAATGAAGATCTGCACAGTAAATACACCTATTTACCTTACTTTCACCCTCAGTTGTTAGTCCACTTGGACTGCTATAACAAAATACCACAGACTTGGGGGCTTAAAAAACAGAAATTTATTTTCTCAGACTTCTGGAGGCTGAAAGTCCAAGATGAAGGTATTGGCAGGTTTGGTTTCTGCTGAGGCCTCTCTCTTTGGCTTGTACATGACTGCCTTCTCACTGTGTCCTCACATGACCTAGTCACTGTGTGCTCACATTCTCCAGTGTCTCTTTCTGTATGTCTTAATCTCCTCTTTTTATAAGGAAACCAGGTGTATTGGATTAAAACCTACCCCTAAGACCTCATTTAAACTTAATTACCACTGTAAAGGCACTACCTCTAATGCAGTCCCATTATGAGCTACTAGGGGTTAGGGCTTCAACATATGAATTCTAGGGGGACACCATTTATTCCATAACAGCCATCTTTCCCCAAATGATTTGACCATGATAACCTGCACTCAAATTCAAAGGCATCCCTGATGTCTAGGAATTCATCAAATTAGTTCTCAAAGTACCTTAAGTAATCTCTTTGCACTAAAATATTCTTTAATAAACCAGTCACTAAAACATTGTCTCCTCCAACAATCTGCCAGACTCAATAGGAAAATGCATCCCTGCCCATCATGAGCAACATTTCACAACTTGTGGCAGTGTGGCACAATCAAGAAACCAGAAATCACTCTGCTCATTTAAAACATGTGGAATTTAATACAAAGAAACGGTTCCAATATTGTTTAAAGGACAAGAGCAAAGGCAAAATGAGGGGTCGTGAAAGCAGCAAAAGAAGGAAAGGTAATGTTGAGAAGCTGCCAACTCCTGTTCCAGAACCCACAAGCTCGTGACTGCTGCTGTATTTTGGAGATTTTGTAATATTTGGTTTTGGGTCCATCCCCAAAACTCCAGCAGTGGCCAGGCTACTAGTATCAACAAGAACGCTGCCTCTGCCGAGACTTCAGGAAGCCAAACTTACCTCATCCCTCCTGTTGCCACAAGGCGACCTCCAGCAGCTCTCAGACTTATGGAGACAGAAGACAGACGTTTCTCTCTCCATCCTGCCTTGTGATTTCCTATAACTGTTTACTCTTGGCGGTGCCTAGAGGAAGCCCCTAACAAGGCAGACTGGGAAATAAAATTGGAGACTCCCAGCCCCAGCAGTTTGAGATTGAGAGACAGGTAAATTGCTAACATAGTAGTGGCACAGTCTGTGGTCGATTGTACTGTACGGTTAAAAAAAAGCAAATGCAGTACAATCACTGCAAACAAAATGAAAATGTTGCAAATGATGCAATGACTGATTGAAGTCAAAAGAGTAAGAAGCCCTTAAGAACACTGAATTAGCTTTCAGATATTTTTGCAAAAATTGTCCTTTTCGAAGGTTTTTATGAGTCAAATATGAAGTTCAGGATTTGGTGTCACACTATTTGGTGTTATTAGTAGAACAACGGTGCAAAAATTTTAATGTTATTTATTTCTAAAATTAGTACATTATAATACTAACACAGTTTTTAAGATAATGCTGTTAACTAAGTTCCACTTTTTCATTTTATTTTGTAAGATACAGGTGCAAATCAAAATATTAAAATTATTTGCCACGCAATTAAATTCCATTTCTAAGTGGATTCACTTAAATCAGACTTTTCCTGCTACCAGTTTTACTCAGCAAATGGAAACTTCTGTCATGCTATCAACATGCTGCAAAACCACTTTTCTACAAGTATATTTTGGGGAACATTGATGGAAGGATAAAAGTCAAATTTGCCACAATTACTGTTTTTATATAAACTGGGGAAATTTGGTTTGCTTTATGACTGATGTGAATTTTCAGGATACTTTTTCAGGGATACGCAATTAGGAACAGTAGTTTTGCAAGCTTAAAATATAAACTAAAGAACTGATGTGTTCCTTTTCTAGCTGACGATCTATGTGCCATGGGCTTTGGTTCAATATTAGTATGTTTTTTGCTTATGAGTTCCTGCAGTTCTGTTCTCCCATGATATAGAGTAAGGTTAGCTTAGAGTATACTTTTGCAGCAATAAAATAATTTTGTGGAAGATCTGTTCTTACCTTGTGTGTTTCACTGATATCCACATGACTTATTTTATTTTTCTATACTGCTAAAGGAGTCAGGCAGATGGTTAAATAAATGCTTCAAGCATGTTAAAATTAAACCTGACATTTCTGATTACCTTGGCAGATACTGCCACTGATTTACCACAATGAAATTTTGGGATAGATGATTTCAAACTTTTCATTTTTATATAAAACGTAGTTCTAAGAATAAAAAATGTTATTATTATACAGAAGACTATATTTATATGATGACATAGCTGATAGCTATATATGCTTTTTAACTTTTTAAGACTATACTGTTTAAAATTATGAAACTTTTATCAGTTATAATTCAGGGTCTTAAGACAAATTAGTACTTTCATAAACATCGTAATGTTATCAAGCTTATGAAATATTTAGTGAAAATTTGCTCATCTCTACAGTGTCTGCTTTGGAAGTCAGGTATTTTATCTTTGCCTCACAACCTCACTATCTTCCTGGGAGGAAGAAGGTGACAGCCTCAATTTTAGACTAACTGAAAGAATACCGTGGCCATTCTGAACTTTGGTGAGACAGAGAAATAGTCAGACATAGGACTAGAATTTAAGTTACACATTATGTGTAAAAAGATAAACTGGCTTGGTTGGCTGTCACGCATGGGATCGATAATAGAGTTGCAGTTAATTGGGCCAGTGTTTAAAAGGAAGATTTCTCTACTTGGTTACCAGCTACTGAGCGCCTTTATAATCCCCTAAATATTCTTGGAATTGTGAGACAAGATGGTAGCGTTGACACATTATAAAACTTGACAATCTGCTTCAAACTTATGAGAGGTAAAAATATATTTTAACTATTAAAATAAATGATGTGTAAAAACAAGATGAAATTTTTCATAAATATATATTAAAAGGATAGCCAAGCTTCTAAGTTGGCACTGAAGCCACAGGGTCCTATAAAGGCTGGTATAAGAGACAGGTTCCTAGGGCCAGTGTTTTAGTGACTGAGTCCTGGGATCAAATATGTACCTACCATCAATGTCAGAGAAATGATGCTGAGCTCAATGTTTGAGGTGAAGAGTGGGGATATGCATCTGAATCATAAACAGGAGAGAAAATATTTCCACCCATTCTCCTAGAATTCAGCAGAAAATTTATGGTTGCTTATATCCAGAAAAAAAATCAAAGATACAAATTAAATGTTGGAAACAGCCAGCCTTTGACCTATAGCTATCAATACAAGACTTAATTTGAAGACCTGAACGCCAAAGACCTTGGGATGAAGTAATTGATAAAAACCATTTAACAGAGAATAAAAAACTCTTCACACAGTTTGCATCTCAAACTAAAATTACAAAATTCATTAAGGAATCCTATGCCCTCAAATGTAAACCCAAGATTCCCAAACAAGCAACAAGACATTCAAGAAAATAGAATATAATATCTGAAATAGACGTTAAATTAAGTGTGATTAAAATTCTCAACTTATAGGTGGAAATAACATCTATTAGAGGTTTTTAATTAATAAGTAGGTAAGCTTAAAAAAAAGATCTGGCAACAATGAAAATGTAGTAAGTGGAAAGATGGAATAAATGATGGTCTTGACAAACTGAAGAGAGGATATTGACTTAAGAGGTTAAAAGTATCAAATCTGTCTGCAGGCAACTTGGAGAAATGAAATTAAGGAAAATATAGGAAAGAAGTTACAGACAGGGAAGATAATCCATGAGCTTCCAAACCAATGACTGTAACGATTTTCCAAAGGATATAATAGAGAGAATGGAGAAGAAAAAAATGATGAAAAAAGAAAATGACTGAAAATTCTCTGGAACAAAAGAACATGATTCTCAAAACTAAAAAAAAAAAAAAAAAAGAAAAATTCACAGAGTGCTGAGTATGATTAAAAAATAACTTAGGAGGCTAACAACAAAATGATAGTATTATAGTCACTGAATTTGAAGTACTTCCTATAGTAACAGATAGAACACATAGGCATAATAAAACCGAGAGACAAACTCGGCAACAAAACTAAATAAGATATAACAAATACCATCATAAGAGTGAGTAGTGCCAAATCACCTACATCAGCATCGTGCAGAAAGAAATGAAGTCAGAGGGACTTAACGATATCTCTGAAAACTAGATGCCTTGTTATGGGTTGAACTGTATGCCCCCCAACAAGATATGTTGAGGCTCAAATAAGTATTTAGAATATGACCTTATTTGGAAATAAGGTCTTTACAGAGGCAGTCAAGTTAAAATGAGATCATTTAGGTGGACTGTAATCTAGCTTAACTAGTGTCCTTATAAAAAGGGGAAATTTGGACACAGACACATGCACACAGGGAGAATGCCATGTGAACATGAAAGCAGGGATCAAGATGATGCAACTACAAGCCAAGGAAGGTCAAAGATTGCCAGCAAATTAGAAGCTAGGAGAGAAGCATGGAACAGCTTCCTCCTCAGTAGAAACCAACCCTGCCAACACCTTGATCTTGGACTTTTAGCCCCAGAATTGTAAGAAAATAAACTTCTGTTGTATAAGGCACCCAGTTTGTGATACTTTGTATGGCAGCCCTAGCAAACAAACACAGAACCAGGTATCAAATTGTCAACACCTTTGTTTTTTGGAATGCTGAGCCCATATGAGAACAGCTTCTGAAGAAAGGCTCTAGTTTTTTGGAGAGGGCAAGGGGACCACTAAATGTCATCTGAGTCCTAGCATCTCTTATCTGTATGGAAAATGTTCACCTAATAGAAAGAGTGATCATGTGGTTGAGTCTCCTAATGTCTCCAGTTTTATATTTCCATCTCTGTAATTCTGTCAGAATTTTTGATGGTTTCTCTGTCCTGTTGCAGTAGCTCTACCTGGGAAAGCCTGGATTCTCAGCCTCTTGCTCTGCACTCAGAATTGGTAAGCACCTCCCAGAGGAAAACCAAAAGCAGAATTTTGGCTCAACTCTTTGGCCCTTACTTCTTGGTAATATTAGTCTTTCTTATCCTGGCTTTTTGAATAGCTCTTTGATGCCTCTAAACAGGTAATTTTTAAAAATCCAACTTGTTTTACAGTGTACCCAACTTTTAAAATTATTCATGATGGAGGTATTTGTGTACTCTAAACTACTCTATCCTATTAAAAGGTAGAAGTTAGTGTTGTCTTATGTTTGAACTAATAAGATATAGTCCAAAATGAATTTAAGACACTGCCTCTCACTCATATCTATTATCTATCTTGTATATAAAATGTATATGCATGGCTATATATATATGTATGTATACATGTGGCTTTCTGTATTTTTATTTCCATATTTTTAGTCATATATATGTGTGTGTTGCTTTTCATATATTTGTTGGAAGCATTAAGTATGACCTGAACCTTTTTTATAAAGACTTTGGGAAAATTAATTAATACCATTAAACATCAAAAAGATAAATACTATATTTGGTTCCGTATCTTTAAAAAGATGTAAGTAAAATATTTGGCTACACAATTTATAAACTTGTGTTATTTCCTCCTTTTCAGGTAAATTTCCTCAACTTGTAGTTCTATATCCCCCTCAAGAATGACTATTCCGGGCTTCCCTGGTGGCGCAGTGGTTGAGAATCTGCCTACAAATGCAGGGGACACGGGTTCGAGCCCTGGTCTGGGAGGATCCCACATGCCGCGGAGCAACTGGGCCCGTGAGCCACAACTACTGAGCCTGCGCGTCTGGAGCCTGTGCTCCGCAACAAGAGAGGCCGCGACAGTGAGAGGCCTGCGCACCGCGATGAAGAGTGGCCCCCGCTCGCCGCAACTAGAGAAAGCCCTCGCACAGAAACGAAGACCCAACACAGCCATAAATAAATAAATAAATAACTCTATCTAAAAAAAAAAAGTCTTTGTCCAACTGTTGTACAAAATTAGTTTCATCTAAAACATTCTTACACAAATAAAAAAAATGTTTTAATAATAATAAAAAAAAAAGAATGACTATTCCACACCATGACTCTCCTTAGTGCAAATGAGATAAAACTATTTCTCAGCATATGCTCACTTAGAATTATTTTAAGAAGAAGAGCGTTAGGAGCCTGGAGGTCCTTATTAACATTTAGGGGAGCCTAATGATCTGTTTGTGTTTGAAGTAACCCTAGATTCTGTGCTTGAACTTTATATTGAAGCTTTATATCCCTTATATGTTAAACCTAAATTAACATGCTTAATGCAAATAACAAAGGTGATCTCAAACCTAAGTTTCTTCCAGAAATTATTTGGGCTAACTTTCAATGTGCAAAATATCTGAAGCAATGTGATTTGGCCACACCCTTCTATACTAAAACATGTGAAAGTTCTCAGAATTCATAAAATACAAAACCACCTACTTGACTTCTTTCACTTCTTTTCTAGACTTGAAAAATACAGAATATTCTCCCTCATCTCCTCTTCTTGTTACAAAGTTTGAATTCAAGGGGTGAATCCATTTACATTAGGAATAAGTCACCCTAAGACAAAAAGGGAAGGAAACACTCAAATACTCCCCCCATCCAACCTATTACACCACAAAAATATACATTTTTCCTCATAAAATTCATTTAAATGGAGCACAATTCAGTTCAAGGCAAAGATTACCTAACAATACAAAAGATACGCATAAAGTGTTTATTTCCTAATTTATTCTTGTTATATATTTTTTTCTCTTTATCCATTAACAAAAAATCATCGCAGTAGATTGATAATTATTAGCTCCTTACAAACAGTCACAACGGCAATTTGGTTAAATGTTTTATAAACTGTTTGGGTTCACAAATAAGATTATCTTCCACATGTTATATGAAGGGTTTGGCACATGATATTCATGAACAATAAAATGAGTTTGGTGACTCATTCCCTTTTCTGCTACCACACTGGAAAATTTCCCATAAATTTTATTTGTGCTCCTCTGCTTGTGACAACCATCTGCTTAGCCTTCACACTATTTTGTGTTTAGCCAAGATGAAATTAAAATTGACAGAAGTATCTACGATAAAAAAAGCAGCACAGATAATTGGGGAGTGGAGTGTAAGTCAGCACCACTACTTTGCATCCAACGCCTTCATTATGACGGTGTTCTGCACTCAAACGTTTGAGAGTTGCTGAGAAGAATTAGTTCATAAGGGGGGTGTGTAAATTTAATGAAACTGAATTTTGAGGACGTATAAATATTTATTTCATTAAGTGAAAAGGTTAGCAATTTAAAGCTTCATACTGTAAAGCATTCCTTTTGACACAATGTTAACCCTCATATTTTTTCCTCCCTTATTACAGGCATAAGATTCTGAAACAATACTATCATTTAATAGTAAACATTGAACCACAAAAGACTTTTATGTCAAAGATTTTAACTATCTCAATAGATTGTAGCTCTAATTCCTGGTCATAGGGAAAACTGTGAGCTTATCAGCTTGTTATTGTAAGAAAGGAAAATAGCAAGGGAATGGCAATATGTGAAACACTAATAACATGTTCTGTCAAATTATTTGAAGATAGAAGAAAAATATTCTATGGAGTCCATTGAACACATTTAAGTAAAATTGAGATTGACTGTATCAATCACGGAAATGAAATTTATTTTTGCCCTTTCTAATCAACTGGATTTAAGTGTGGGTAATGAAAGACACATCCAAACAAGATTAGTCCTTACTTTGGCACCATTCTTTAAAGGAGGAGTCTTGACAATACCCACTTAAAATTGGTCATTTAAATACGGCTATCACCTCTTTTCAGAATGTTTTAGCAATTCTCTCAATTACCATCAAATAGGAAATAATGATCACTGCACATTTTCTTTGGTTTTATTGCTGTAAAACTACATCATAAGAACTATCCCTCATAATAATTGATATGGAAGGCTCTGAAATGAACCATTAAAACCAGAGATTTTTATATACACGGGGGACAACTTCTAAATTGCTTTATATACAGTGAAAATAACTTATTTTAACTTTTGTGATCAAAACAAAAAAGAACTAATTGGGTCAAGGGCTTAACTGAGATTTTACTTCTGTAAAAAAAAAAAAAAAAAAAAAAAAAAAAATATATATATATATATATATATACACACATATATATATGAATTTTATACAGTCTAAGCACTTGAGCTTTTAAAGATAACTTGGGGGTTGCATTTATGGCAATTATATGGAAAAATCAAGTGATAGAATTTTTTTTCTCTTCAGTAAAAGCAATCTGCAATTAGCCATGTGCACTTTATTAACAGAAAATTTTTAGTTTTGGCTAGGAGGTCAGTCATAGTTCTAAATATTTTTCTTAGCAATAATAATATTACACACACACACACTCTACAACTTCTGGCAGCTTGGTGGACCAAAAGTCCCAACCACCAGTGAATATAATTAAAATTTTACATAAAATATGGATAACACTAAAATTAAATATTAATGAACTTAATTTTTTAGAGCAGATTAGGTTTACAGAAAAATTGAGCAGATGATACAAAGTGTTCCTTTATACCTTTACTCTTCCCCCCATCCCAGGGTTTCACCTATTATTAACATCTTCATTACTGTGGTAGATTTGTTATAATTGGTGAATCAATATTGATACATTATTATTAACTGAAGTCTGTATTTTACATTTGGGTTCACTGTATTGTACATTTTATAGTTTTTAACTAATGTATAATGACATGTTTCCACCAGGACAATGTCATGCAGAAGAGACTGATTACCCTAAACATCCCCTGTGTTCTTCCTTTTCATCCCTTCTTCTCTTCCTAAAACCCTGGCAGCTACTAACTCTTTTAATGTCTATAATTCTGCCTTTTGCAGAATATCATGTAGCTGGAATCAAACAGTATGTAGTCTTTTCAGATTGGCTTCTTTCACTAAGCAATATACATTTTAAGTTTCCTCCATGTCTTTTCATGGCTTGAGAGCTTTTTGAATCACTGAATAATACTCCATTACATGGATGTATCACAGTTTGTTTATCCATTCACTTTTCAAAGGACATCTTCAATACTTTCATTTTTTTGAAATTATGAACAAAGCTGCTGTACACATTTGTCTTCAGGTTTTCATGTGTAACTAAAATTTCAGCTTATTTGGGTACATAACTAGGGGCACAATTACTGGATCATATGGTAAGATTCTGATGAGCTTTGTAAGAAACTTCCAAATGGTCTTGCAAAATTGTGGTACATTTTTTCATCCTCACTACCAATGAAAGTGAATTCCTGTTGCCCTACATCCTAACCACCATTTGCTATTGTCAGCTTTCTCAATTTTAGCTATTCTAATAGGTATATAGTGGTATCTCATTATTGTTTTAATTTACAATTCTCTAATGTCATACGATGAGCACCTTTTATTATGTATATTTATTATTGTTTATCATCTACAGTAATGTATCTGTTTAGACCTTTAACCTATTTTTTAATTGGATTGTTGTATTATTGTTGAATTTTAAGTGTTCTTTTTATATTTTGGATACAAGTCTTTTATCAGATATCTGTTTTGCAAATATTTCCACCTAGTCTGTGACTTATCTTTTCATTCTCTTAAACAAGATCTCATATAGAACACAAGATCCAACTGATTGATGGTGATGTTCTGTTCAACTATAGTTTTACTGAACTTCTGCCTGCTGAATTTGTCAATTACTGGTGTAGAGGGGTATTGAAGTCTTCAATTCTAACAGTGGATTTGTCTATTTCTCTTTGCAGTTACATTAGGTTTTGCCTCACGTTTTGAAAATCTGTTTTCAGGCATATACCCATTAAAGATTATTATGTCTTCATGGAGACTTGACCCCTCTATCATTATGTAATGCTTCTCTTTATCCCTGATGTTTTTCCTTGTTCTGAGTGTGATTTGTCTGAAATTAATATAGCTATCCCTGCTTCCTTTTGACCTGTTACCATGATATATCTTTTTCCATCTTTTTACTTTTAATCTACACATGTATTTGTTTTTAATGTGGGTTTCTTGTAGACAAAGAATAGTTGTTTTTTGATTTAGTCACTCTGACAGTCTGTCTCATTTAATTGGTGTATTAAATCATTCACATTTATTGTGCTTATTGATATAGTTGGATTAATAGCCATAATATTTGTAACTATTTTCTGTTAGTTGCTCTGGCTCTTTTTCTTTTTTCTTCCACTCTTTTTATGCCTTCCGTGGTTTTAGCTGAGTACTTTATATAACTCCATTTTCCCTTCTCTCTTAGCATATCAATTATACTTATTTTTCTAAAATTTTATTGTGATTGTCCTAGAGTTTGCAATATACATTTGTCCTCAATTCTCTGATGTATCTAAGAAGAGTTGCTGATTTTCATTTTGTTCAGATATTTTCTTGTTATAATATTTGGAGTAACAACTTCCAAGCTCTTTACATATTAGATCAGGAGCTGGAAGCCTAAATAGTGCGTTTTAAAAAAATGCACAAAAGATTTACCAAGTTAATTAGTAAAAAAGGAACATAGATGTATATGTAAAGTTGTGAAACTTGATTTTGGATTAAGTATATTTAACAAATCATGTAACTATAAGTTGATTATAATAGTGTCAGAGAAATTAAATTACTTTCAATGGAACAAAAATTATACTGACACTGACTTTCTAAGGGAAACAATGGGGACTTCCCTGGTATCACAGTTGTTAAGAATCCGCCTGCCAATGCAGGAGACACGGGTTCGAGCCCTGGTCCAAGAAGACACCACATGCCGCAGAGCAACTAAGCCCGTGCGCCACAACTACTGAGCCTGTGCTCTAGAGCCCGTGAGCCACAACTACTGAAGCCCGTGTGCCTAGAGCCCATGCTCCACAACAAGAGAAGCCACCACAATGAGAAGCCCATGCACTGTAACAAAGAGTAGCCCCCGCTCGCCACAACTAGAGAAAGCCTGCACACAGCAATGAAGACCCAACACAGCCAAAAATAAATAAATAAATAAATAAATAAATTTTTTTTAAAAAAGAAAGAAACAATGGAAGTCAGAAAGTAGTGGAATAACATTTTACTTAGTCATTGCTTTCTTGACAAACATCCTTTGTCAGGATGAGGTAAAAAAAAAGACCTCCAACAACAATAAACAGAGATTTTATAACAAATGAAATGTTACTAAAGAAAATTCTTAAGTAGGTATTGTAGGCAGAAGAAAATAATACCAATTGAAAATTTCAAGATGCAAAAAATAAAGAACAAAGAAAGCTATAAATAAGTGCAAAAATCTAAAGAAATCTGTAAAAACAATAATAATTAACTCTTCTGTGTGTTTCACAAAGGAAGAAATAATATACATGATAAAATCAGCATATAAATTTCAAGTGATGTGTTTGACATTAAAGTATTCTCAAGTTCTTGCATAAGGGAGAGTAGTAAATATATTGACTAATTTTAGACTTTGATGACCTAAGAATTAATAAAATATTTAACAAGTAAAAAAAATAAAAATAGAATGTGTAATATTCTAATTAGTAGAAGAAAACAATAAATTGAAAAAAATTACTCTGGCAATCAAAAGGAGGATATTGCAATGGTGTCAGGACATAGAAATGTACTGCAATAGAACATATACATTAAGACTGTAAGATAATAAATTCAAATATATCAAGGATTTCAAAGAAAAATTTGGCTATTTTTTTTATAGGAGAGTCATTATAAAGTTTGAATCAAACTTCATGAAAATAGAAATACTGAACAGAGAGAGAAAGAAAAAAGTTTAGAACAAAAGGGAAAGTCAAGCAAATACTAAATACTAATTTTAAAAAGAAAATAACTTCTATTAGTATTATTTTGTGATATTGTGTAGATATGCATGTAGAGTTGTTAAGGACAGGGAGTAATATCTGTCCTGGAGACGCATATTAGAGAATCTTTGTGTATAGATAATATTTAAAGCCACAGGACTTGATAAGACACCAAGAGAATGAATTTTATAAGACAAATGAATCAAGCCTGAGTGCCAGAAACCAACAGCTTTAAGATGTCAGAGAGAAGAGGAATCTGAAGGGAAGAAAGTATGCCAATGAGAAATGACGGATGAACCATGTCAAACCCTGCTTATAGTTCAAATAAGAAGAGTAGAGATGATGATCAATTATTTGATAACAATGACGAGGATACTGATGATGCTGATAACTCCTATAGTATATTGTGTTCCCCAATCCCCTTATTATCAACTTCCCATTCCTTCATTGGAAATTGTGGTTTATTTTTTAACAATAATTCTCCCTCATCTTCCTTTTTTTAATCATAAATGAGAATTTACTTTCCATTGGCTTGTTTATTCCCAAACTCTACACATTAAATATAGAGGGTCTCTTTATTCTAGACTTAACTGGTTTGTGTTCCTCAGGGAGAGAAATTTCATTTAAATGTTTTTCTTATGGTCAAGTCTTGCTGAGCAGAACAAGTCATTATATTTAGAGTACACAAATAGATTGATGTTTCTTTTTTTCATCAATATAGATGACATTTTCAGAAAAACAACTTTAAGAAATATTCTATCCAGGATCACGCAAGATACTGACAGGGAATAAATGGAGAACCACCTCAGCTGCTTCTGGGGAGTCTTCTGTTCCAGGAAGACTGACCACTAAGTTCCATGTGTTTGCTCTAAAAGTACCACCACTTGTTTTCATTCCAACCCACCCCATGGAACTTGTATAGACATTCTTGCTGATCTAGGTCTAAATGAGTTTATCACATCCCTTTAGATAGGACTTTTATTGACTAGATATCCACATGGAATCAGCCCTTCTAAGCCATTTTCTGTCATCTTAATCTTGCCAAATTTAACTTCTTTCTCTTCCTACTGGTTTGCTTCTGAGAGTCCAAATTTCCATATATAAAGCCTAAATTATGACAAAAGCTGAAGGTCAAAATTTAGTCTTTATAATTCAAAATAGTAGTCATATTTTGGGAAGAGAAAAACAAGATCTCCAATTCTCATATGCCATCAACTATGCCATCCACCTGCTTCCATTGACAGAGTATTTACAAATATTTATATTGCAAAAGGCATACATCCGGAAAATTCTCAATGTATTTGGGTGTATTTTGTTTCAACTACGAGTTTTTTTTATTCCCAGCTAACGAACAAAGGCCTCATGTGTGTCTTGAAGTTTCCTTATGCTCCTTTTATTCATGGTCTGGCCTGAAGGAAGATATAAATTGCCTGCTTTATGATTCCCTTTCCATGATCCCCAACTTGATTCCTATTTGATCTTATAGGGGGATGGCAATTCCCAAGCACAGATTATATCTGGGTCTCATCTTTCAAGCCATGTGGAAATGTAAAAAAGAGAAAAAGTAGAACTTGAAGGTCATAGGAAGAAAATGGAATAGTTCTGCCTAATCTCTATTATAATGACTTTTCTCCTTTGCATTAAAAGTCAACTCCATATTATGGTGGAACAACTATGATTTTCATGATTCCATATAGTTCTTTACTAACAGGTATTCCAGAGGGGTAGATTACAGCAAATAGTGTGTAGCTCTAAACTCACCCAACAGATTAGAATGTGTGATCAAGTAATTATTATTTATAGCACCATTTAAAAATGTGCCCAAACCTAGAAAATAGCAACTTATCTTAAATAAAATAGGGTCATTTTTGCTTGCATCCTGACAAAGTTGAGATTTCTATCCAATCTATAATATGATATATACTCTATGACATCTGTATATGAGTAAATAAAAAAGAGTAAATTTATTCATGAAAGTTTGCATGATTTGTAATGAGGAATGTTATACACTAAGAAACCAATGCCAATTATTCTTTTTAAAAACTCACCTATTATGTAATTAGAGAGAGCAATGAACAATAGTGCTGAAACTAAAAGCAGAATTGATAAAATCTGGGACTACATTAATGTCTTTCGTGACCTAATAGTATAACACATAATCATTTCAATGTATGGTGTGATTAGGCTAGGAGAATAGGAAAAAAGAGCAAAGAGGTAAATTGAAGAAATCTCTTCAATGAGAACTGAGCTCAATTTCATCATGTATAAAATTGGAGATACGGAACTAGATTTTTTCCATTGTTCTTGCCATACCTAAAATTCTGTGAGTTTTTTAAACATTTGTTTCTGAGTGGCTCTTGCATGTTTTGAAAAACAATCTCTTTATATTGCACACTCTATATTCATAGAGTGAACGAATATAAAGTCTGGTTGACATGAATTTGAAGGAAAAGCTCCATAAAGTGTCTCATAAAATGGGGCATTTGATCAACCTAATAAACTCTGGTTATGCTGATTTTTTTTTACCTCTAAGATCATTTTAATACCTGCCTGGAAAAGGTCATAATTCAATCTTTGATCTCCTTTCCTTAATGTTAACTCCTTTCCTTAATTCAGAACCAGACAGAAAATGGCATATTCTTTCCCTATAACTCATATATTAACCAGAACTACTAGAATTTCTATGAGGAATTATAAGTATCTCAGAAATTCTTTCCAGGTAGTTTAATTTTAGTGAATAAATAGATCAAATCTATTTCCTCCTTTTGCTGACAGAGTTGTTAGCAAAATTTGCAGTGACTGAAAATAATTGCTATGCTATCTGGAATTAGTACAATTTCTAGGAAGCTCCAAAAATTCTGGGCAACTTGTGTGAATTTAAGGAGAATTTCAATTTCTTGATGCTGGTGAACTCATCCAGGTTTCTCAATAATCTCTGATCGATAAATTTCCAGGTCCAAATGATTAGAGGTTGTGAAACTGAACACATCCTATAGCACATATTTTATGTTGGAAATTTCTTCTGCACTAGTATCCAGTCATACCTAAAATGCAGAAGATTTCTACAACCTCATGGGACTCATAAATGAACATAGGTTCTGAATTCAAACTATGTATCATTGCTATTTAAGAATCAAATGATTCCAAGACAGAATATGCACTTAGTGATTACTTATTCATCACTGAAGAGGGCCAAAACATTTTTGACGCAGAATTTGTTCATTGATTTACATTTTATATAAATAAACATCTGAGTATTCTAAGTAGGTATCAGAACATTTGTAGTTCATACACTTCAAAATACTTTTTACTGTGTTGTTCATCAAAAGTGACTGAGAAGGAGTTGTGCGTATGTGTATGTGAGTCTATGTGTGTATGTGAGTACATGAGTAAAAGTACGTAAGAGAATAAATGATTGGAATCATAGACTATTATAGCATGGCAGCTGTAGGTTTCTCCATGAAATGGCACTGAGTATTACTTTATTTTTTAATGCAGAGACATCTGTCATTTTTATGCAGCCTATAGGATTGACTTACTCACTTGAATTGATTATTTTTGCACCAGTGAATTCTCCTTTCCTCCACTATGTTGGTATGTCATAAGGGTCATCTTCAAGGTACCATGACCAATACCATGCTCCTGAGCACTTAGGCAAAATTTCCTGGACTTTGGCATTGAGCATTACATTGAGACACATGAAGTGCAGTGGAATTCAGAAGATCTGCATGTTGAAAGATCTGAGTGTACGATGAAAATGGGTACTGTTTATTAGGGGGAGGTGTAAAATCCTGGGGACAGAGAATGTGAAATTGCAAAAGGAGTTAAGCTGTATTTGTTTCACAAAAGCAAAATAAACATTAAGGCATAAACTACTAACAACCACGTTTAAACACAGATCATATTTTTAAATTGTCGTAGTTAAACTAGGATTTAATACCAAAGAGTAAAAAAAATAATCTGCCTGATCAATCCACCATGTGAACCATCACTGGAGTAATATATTGAATAAATATTTTGATCTTGGTCTAAGTCCCTGTTAACACAGAGATAGCTGAAACACCTACTATCCTTTGGGTTATTTCTGTGGAAGCAAACTTAGCTGTAATGTTCTACTATCAATAGTGAATGACATGACTGTGATCATTAAGGCAGTGATACATTTCTAGATGAATTTGGCATCGCACTAATTAAAACAGTAAAAGATAAAGTCTTAATGTTGGGTTATATGTCTATATCCAAAAGCTAATAATCACGACTGCTTTTGGCCACAATGAGCTAACAAAAACCAGATTGATCTTACTATGGTAAGTAAAAAAAAATGGACAAAATTGATGAAACAATGTTTTTCAAATTTTGGGAAACAAACATTAATCTCTGAGAGAACACAAATAAATGAGATGAGTCATAGCTTGTTGTCTAGAGAGAGTTTCCGAGTAGCAGTGTAGGGAGGAGGAACCCAAACAAATTTTGGCAATCTCCCTAGCTGAAGAAACAGAGTTCAGAGTTGGGGAGACCTAAGCAGGTAAAATTTGCAGGACAGAGTACTGGGGAGGAAAGAGTTGAGCATACAGGTGCACCACACGCACACACACACACACACACACACACACACTGATCCAAGAACCTCAGGGGCTTTCCCGCAAGTCTACAGCTGAATTCTGATTAGTCTGTTCATGTGGGAAAATTCCCACATAAAAATGTTAAAACCAGTGACTTAACTTTCTAATTTCAGAAATTATAATAAGAAAAGCAAATTAAAACCAAAGTAAGCAGAAGAAAGTTAATAAAGATAAGAGCAGGAATTATTAAAAGAGACAACAAAAGAGTAGAAAAATATGAATATAAGCAAAGCTAGTTCTTGAAACGATCATAATGATAGTTCTCTAGCCACACTGACCAAGAAGAAAAAGAGAGAAGACAAGAATTACCAATGACAAGAATGGGAGAAGGGACATCAATGAACATTCTATATTATACAGATATTAAAAGTTTAATTAGGGAATATTATTAAAAAGTTTATGACAATAAATTCAACAACACAGATGAAATGAAAACACACAAGCACATACAAGAAGCAATACATAAACTGAGTCACCCTACATCTACTAAAGAACTTAAATTTGTAGTTAATCATTTTTCTTTGATGAGAACTCCAACTTTTGATGGTTTCACTACTAACTTATTCAAAAATTTACTGGAGAAATATTAACAATTAGGTACACAATTTCATTCTGTGAGGCCAACATTTCCCTGATGCTAAAACACAAAAATGACATTCCAAGAGAACTTCAGACCAGTATCTCTCAGGAACAGAGACACAAAAATCCTTAGCAAAATTTTAGTAAGTTGAATCTAATAACATATGAAAAGGATAAGACATCAAGACCTTGTGGCATATTTACCACCAGGAAAGTTGATGTAACAATCGAAAATCTATATAATTCAACATGTTAAAAATGTTTTAAAGTAATCTGTCCTAACCAGAACATTGGGGGTGGGGCGGGGGGGGGGGGGGAGAAAGAAACAAAATGCAATCAGATGGCAAAAGAAGTACCAGTGTCTTTAATCACAGAAACATGATTATCTATGTAGAAAATCCTAAGGAATCTACAGAAAAGATTTTAGAACTAATGAGTGCATTTAGTAAGTTTACAGGATACAAATTCAACATACAGTAATTGATTCTATTTATTGATACAAGCAATGATCAGCTAGAAATAATTTTTTAATTAATATCACTTTCAGTAACGTTAAAACATAATAAATTAGGAATATATTTGATAAAAGAAGTATAAGTTCAACACATTGAAAGCTGCAATATATTACTGAGAAAAATTAAAGAGCTAAATAAGTGGAAAGATAAACTATGTCCATGTATCAGAATAATCAATATTATTAAAATATCACTTCTTCCCATATCACTCTATAGATTCAACACAATTGCTATAAAACTCTCAGCAGGTGACATTATAGGAATTGATGAGTTTATTCCACAGTGTACGTGGAAATGGAAAGGACCTAAGATAGCCAAAGCAATTTTGAAGAAGAACAAAGCTCAAGGACTTACACTACTTGATATCACCATATGTTATAAAGCCTCAGTAATGGAAACTGCATGATACTGGTATTAAAAATATATATATATACATCAATAGGACAAAATGGAGTGTTGGTAAATATGCCTATACATTTACAGTCAATTGACATTCAACAAAGATGCCATGCAGGGCAGTGGGAAAGAATAATCTTTTTGACAAGTAATGCTGGAACAATTGGATGGCCATACACACAAATGAATAAATGAGTAAGTAAATAAAGACATACATACATACATACATACATACAAGAACATGAACTCTTTCTTTACGTTATTTACAAAAGTTAAATCAAAATGGGTCATTGGCCTACATGTTAGCTAAAACACAAACTTCTTAAGAAAAAAATGTAAAAACAAGAATTTTTAAAATAGCACACAAAAAGGATAAAAAAGAAAAAAAGTCACTAACTTGGACTCCATAAAATTTTAAAGTTTCACTACTAAGATTCTATTAAGAAAACAAAAAAGGAAACCAAAGGCTGGGTGAAATATTATTTTACACCAACAAAGAACTTGTGTATAGATTTTTGCTAGGCTGCATCCGCAGGCCTGTAAGCCTTGTACAATATTTGCTCAGCCATGAGAGCAAGAAAGAGCCCAAAGACAGCGACAGAGACATCCAAGATTTATTGGATAGGGAATCTTACTAGTCAGAAGAAAAAGGTCCTGGAGCTACACCCACCCATGTAAGGCAGAGAGCAGGTAGGACAAGGCAGCAATCTTCACTGCCGGGAAGGTGATGGAGGTTAACAGTTACAGGGGGAATTGATGTCAGGTTGGTTCATCAGTTACCAGGGAAACCAGCAGAGGAGCACATCCCTTATAGCCTCTTGGGTTAACGATCAATTGTCATGGGGGTAGATGTTTCCCTTTGATAACCTAGCATGGTGGAGTCATTCTGGCCTAAGGATTAGAAAAATCACCAGCTGGGGTAGAGGACAAACACAATAGGGAGATGCTGATTAAGCTCTATGATTAACAGGGAAGGTCAGTCATGTGAGTAGGCGGTAGGTAAAGCAGAGACTGGTCAAGCAGGGGATGCACAGAGAGCAAGAGAACCGCCACCTGGAGTGGCCTAATCATACGACTATATAAACAACTCTTACAATCTAAAATAATGTATAATTGCAATAGACACTTCACTAAAGAAGCTATATTGATAACAATAAGCATATGAAAGGAAGCTGTTGGGTTGCACCCAGCAGGCCTACAAGACTTATAGTTGCCCAGCCTCAAGACTGAAGTGCCTGGAGACAACGACAGAGGCATCAATGTTTTATAGATAGGGAACCTTACCTGACAGAAACAAAAGGGTCCTGGAGACACCCCAGCATGTACAGCAGACAGCAGGCAGGACATGGCAGCAATCTTCACTACTCAGGGCAGATGGAGGCTACCATTTATGGGAGGAATTGATGTCAGGTTGGCTGATGAGTTACCAGGGAAACCAGCAGCTGGGGCAAGTCCCTTACTGCCCCCCTGCCTAACTACCATCAGGAGGGCAGAGGTTTCCCTTTAATAAACTAGCAGGTGGAGCCGTTCTGGCCTAAGGATTAGAACAATTACTAGCTGGGAAAGGGAAAAAACACATTCACGTGAGTAGGGTGTAGGTGAAGCAGGGACTGGTCGAGCAGAGGATGTACAAAGAGCAAGAGAAGAGCCATCTTGAGTGGCCTGACCATACAGAAGCTAACATCATTAGTTGTGATTTTATTGAATTAATATTTGCCAAATAGAGCTCCCTGGTATGTCAGATTGAGCTCAGGTTCAGTAAAAGACACAAGGGAATGGAAATAGAGAAGTTTATTACTCATGGGTCCTGGAGGAATTATAGAGCTCAGTTCAAGAGGCCAGAGTGGGAGGCAAGGCACGGTGTAGGCAAAGAGAGCAGCAGGACCTGGGGCACATGCCCCTATTAAGGTCTGTGGGTAGAGTGCCTTGTGATTCCTGGGCTAAGGCCAGATTGGTCAACTCAAAGCAAAAAGAGCAGGGTTCTGGTAAGCTTCAGGAAGTCTTGTCTAAGGCGTGCATGAGGGCAGTCCTGGGAAGCAGGGCGATTGTATCACAAAGGTGGTTGAGAAAGTCAAATCGAGAACTTAAATTTACTTGTGTGCAACTGTGCAGGCTGTTATTTAGAGCATGAACTTTTATAAGGGGACTAGGGTCGGTCTTAGTCCCCCACAGGCCACTTGGTAAAACAAAATGAATACTGAGGCAGCAATACCATGAAGCAGTTTCAACATTAGTCAACAGACTAATTAAATGTTTTTTTAAACCCACTGGAATGGCTAAACTAAAAAGTCTGACCATTTAAAGTGTTGACAAGCATGTGGAGTATATGCTACTCTTATCCCTCCTGGTGGGAATAGAAAATCATACAGCCACTTTGGAGTACAGGCATACTTTGGTGATACTGTAGGTTCTATTCCAGACCACCACAATAAAGTGAATATTGCAATAAAGCAAGTCATACAATTTGTTTCGTTTTCCAGTGCATATAAAAGCTTTGTTTATACTATACTTTAGTCTATTAAATGTACAATGGCATTATGTCTAAGAAGACAATGTACATACCTTAATTAAAAAGTACAAAACAGTAAAACAATTACAGTCGTAACATCAAGGATCACTAATCACAGATCAATATAACAAATATAACAATAATGAAAAAGTTTGAAATATTGTGAGAATTACCAAAATGTGACAGATACAAAGTGAGCAAATGCCATTGGAAAAATGGCACCAATAGACTTGCTCCATGCAGGATTGCAACAGACCTTCAATTTGTAAAAAACTCAGTATCTGTGAAGCGCAATAAAAGCAAGGTGCAATAGAATGAAGTACACCTATACTGTTTGGCAGTTTCGTAAAAAATTAAACATACATTTAAGATGTGACTCAGCCATTCCACTCTCAGTTATTTCCCCAAGAGAAATGAGAGCATATACCCATGCAAGTATTTGTACGAGTGTTTATAACAGCTTTGCTTGTAATAATAATTAAAAAAAAATGGAAACAACCCAAAATTCTGTTAATACATGAATGAATAAATAAATGTAGTATATTCACATAATGGAATACTATTAAGAAAACTAAAAAAAAATTTTATGTGAAAAAAGCCAAACAAAATAAAATACATATTTTATGATTCTATTTATATCTAATTTTAGAAAATGCAAATTAATCTGTAGTGACAAAGAGATCAGTGATTGCCTGGGTAAGATTAAGGAATGTATTGCAAAGTGATTTGACTATAGGGATGGAAATGTTTATTATGATTTTATGATATATAAATATATATGTAAACTTATCAAATTTTAAACTTTAAATATTTGCATTTTATTGTACTATAATTTAACTTCAGTCAAACTGTAAATATAAGAAAGTAGTAATAACAACCCTCTTGAATTGGTGAAAAGTTTCAAGTCACTACATTTCTTTTTTTTTGTAAGAGTTTTTTTTTTAACATTTTTATTGGGGTATAATTGCTTTACAATGCTGTGTTAGTTTCTGCTATATGCATACATATATCCCCATATCCCCTCCCTCTTGCATCTCCCTCCCACCCTCCTTATCCCACCCCTCTAGGTGGTCACAAAGCACTGAGCTGATCTCCCTGTGCTATGCAGCTGCTTCCCACTACCTATTTTACATTCGGTAGTGTATATATGTCAATGTTACTCTCTCACTTCGTCCCAGCTTACCCCTTCCTCCTCCCCGTGTCCTCAAGTCCATTCTCTATGTCTGCATCTTTATTCCTGTGCTGCACCTAGGTTTATCAAAACCTTTTTTTTTTTTTAGATTGCATATATATGTGTTAGCATGCAGTATTTGTTTTTCTCTTTCTGACCTAACTTCACTCTGTATGACAGACTCTAGGTCCATCCACCTCACTACAAATAACTCAATTTCATTTCTTTTTATGGCTGAGTAATATTCCATTGTATGTATGTGCCACATCTTCTTTATCCATTCATCTGTCAGTGGACACTTAGGTTGCTTCCATGCCCTGGCTATTGTAATTAGTGCTGTAATGAATATTGTGGTACATGTCTCTTTTTGAATTATGGTTTTCTCAGGGTATATGCCCAGTAGTGGAATTGCTGGGTCATATGGTAGTTCTATTTTTAGTTTTTTAAGGAACCTCCATACTGTTCTCCATAGTGGTTGTATTAATTTACATTCCCACTAACAGTGCAAGAGGGTTCCCTTTTCTCCACACCCTCTCCAGCATTTATTGTTTGTAGATTTTTTTGATGATGGCCATTCTGACCGGAGTGAGGTGATACCTCATTGTGGTTTTGATTTGCATTTCTCTAATGATTAGTGATGTTAAGCATCTTTTCATCTTTTTGGTCATCTGTATGTCATACTTGAAGAAATGTGTATTTAGATCTTCTACCATTTTTTTGACTGGGTTGTTTTTTTGATATTGAGCTGCATGAGCTGCCTGTATATTTTGGAGATGAATCCTTTGTCAGTTGCTTTGTTTGCAAATACTTACTCGCATTCTGAGGGTTGTCTTTTCATCTTGTTTATGGTTTCCTTTGCTGTTCAAAAGCTTTTAAGTTTCATTAGGTCCCATTTGTTTATTTTTGTTTTTATTTCCATTTCTCTAGGAGGTGGGTCAAAAAGGATCTTGCTGGAATTTATGTCATAGAGTGTTCTGCCTATGTTTTCCTCTAAGAGTTTTATAGTGTTCCATCTTACATTTAGGTCTTTAATCCATTTTAAGTTTATTTTTGTGTATGGTGTTAGGGAGTGTTCTAATTTCATTCTTTTACATGTAGTTGTCCAGTTTTTCCAGCACCACTTATTAAAGAGGCTGTCTTTTCTCCATTGTATATTCTTGCCTCCTTTATCAAAGATAAGGTGACCATATGTGCATGGGTTTATCTCTGGACTTTCTATCCTGTTCCATTGATCTATATTTCTGGTTTTGTGCCAGTACCATACTGTCTTGATTACTGTAGCTTTGTAGTATAGTCTGAAGTCAGGGAATCTGATTCCTCCAGCTCCATCTTTTGTGTTTCCATACAAATTGTCACGTCACTACATTTCTTAACATGATACTAGCCCAAAAAGTATAACTAAGCAAATGAAAATAAAAAAGTGAATTCAAGATAGCAGGTAGAACCTCCAGAGGTGTTATTTTGATTCCTTCTTTAAACTGGTATAAAATATTATTACACTCCCTATATCATAATGGAGAGTACTGAGGCCAAAAGAGCCATGTGATTTGCTTAAGTTGTTCATCCAAGTCTACAGGCGCAGAGATAGGAGATAAGACTTTAACCTATTTTGACCCAAGCCCCCAAGGTACACTTTCCATTAAGCCATGTCATCAGTGACATAAAAATATTGTTAGCTAAACTAACATACCACAAAAGAAATTCTAAAACAGAAAGCCACTTTTGAAGAAATTAACAAGTAACAATTACCAGAAAATAAGTCACAACTTAGACGTATGCAAAAACACCTCCATTTGCTCTTTTAAAGTTTCAGTAACAAAAGGGAATCATTTGTTGAATTCAATAAAGATGTTCCCATTTAATAAAGAAAAAGTCTCTTTTATTAAGTAACATCTCAATAACAAGGGAGGGAGAGACCCAGCAAGGAGTATCTTACAGTAAAGTACTCCAGGCAGAAGCAGCCACAAGTGTAAAAGACCTAAGACTCAGAGGTGGAAGTTTGCTTGGCATGTTCTGGAACAAGGAGGCTGGTGTGACTAGAATGAGATGGGTAGTAGGATTTGTAAAGGGGTAGGATATGCAGTCTGAGAGAGAGAAGCTAGGGTATAGATCATAAAGCATTTGGTAAAGAAATTGGAGTTTTATAGAGAATAAATGCAGTTTGCATTCAAGCAACCTCTGCTCTAAATGTGACTAGAAAAATAATTAGCATAAGAGAACAGCTAACAGTGTGGAAATGGGGCAAGGAACTGTTTTTCCTGAGAAGATGTGACTCCTGAGACTGTGTTCTGCTCATGTCTTAACTACCTCCAAGTTCCAGGATACTATGCTTCAGATTGATTGATGGTAGAAAATATCACCAACAAAGAGGAGATGGCTTTCATCTTATGACTATAGTAATGAGTATTATTTAACAGTAGGTGAAACTGGAAATTACAATGGGCATATATTACTTACCAGGAATACAGATTTAAGCTCTTGATCACAAATGACAACAGATATAATTTGGAGAGATGTATATGTCTGGGTAAAAGACTATGGGCAACACGCCAAATTTACTCGATGTTTTCATTAATAATAGTTACAGACTTCTTGAAGCAACGAGCATTAGATGGTTGCTAGAAAGGACACAGGTGAATACAACTCGAGAGTGATAGAGGTACATGTTATATAAGAAAACGAACTCATGAATCTCTAAAAACTTAATGTGTTTGTTCCTATATATGTGAAATTAATGGATATCTTGATGAATTTTCTAGTGACATTCACAATTACTTGTATATTTGCTCATGTATTTCTAGGCTGACTAGTCCTCTTAGTTTGCCTGGGACTGTCCCAGTTTGAGCACTGAAAGTCCAGCATTCTGGGAAACACTTCAATTAGGGCAAACTACGATGGTTGGTTACCCTATTTCTAGAAATCTTGAAAGTGAATGTGCTATAGATGGTTATGAGTCATCTTTTTAAGTTTTGTTCAAAAATAATTTATATTACAAAATAACATAATGAACATAATATAATGAATGGCACTGGTATACCCAGCACCCAATTAAAACATTTGAAATGACCTCTCTTCTTAAAGCTCCCTGTGTGCTTTGTGTCACTGTCCCATCTTCTAGCCTTGCTAGGAGGTTACTGCTCCGATGAAATATGCAGTTACTTTTCTGCTTTCATTTTAGTTTTACCACAAATTTAAGTATACTTAAACACTATATTGTTTGAATTATCCTTGTTTTGGAACTTCATATAAATGGTATTGTATTATACATATTTTTCTGGCACACATTTTTATTATTCAATGTTATATTAAAGAACATTCACATTCATGTGATCACATGTGAAGTATGTTTACTCATTATCATCAGTGCGTTAAAAATGATAAGAAAATAATAACTAGTGTTTTCTAGACTTACTGTGTTTCAGAAACAGTTCTAAGCTCTTTGTGTGCCCAAATTCTTTTATTTCTACAGGAAAGAAGTGGTAGAAACTCTCATTATCAATATTTTATATATGAGTAAACAGATGCAGAGAAGTGAAATAACTAGAGAAAAATGACTAGTAGACCTGGGATTCAAATCCATAAAGTCTGACTCCAGAAGTCTCATTCTTAGTCATTAAAATAAGGCATCATATTTAACTGTATGAATATATGACAGGTATACCCATTATCTTGTTAGTGAATATTTGGATGGCTTTCACACATTTTTCCAATAACAAACAATAACTGTGCAACATTCTTTTTCTTTTTAACATCTTTATTGGAGTATAATTGCTTTACAATGGTGTGTTACTTTCTGCTGTATAACAAAGTGAATCAGCTATACATATACATATATCCCCATATCTCCTCCCTCTTGCGTCTCCCTCCCACCCTCCCTATCCCACCTTTCTAGATCATCACAAAGCACCGAGCTGATCTCCCTGTGCTATGTGGCTGCTTCCCACTAGTTATCTATTTTACATTTGGTAGTGTGTATGTGCAACCTTCTTGTAACAGTTCTCCTCATTCAAACAGTAAGACTTTCTGTAGATGATGCTCAATTTTTGAAATGTGTGCCCTTCAGGAAGCTCTGAAATCAAGGTCCTTTCTTTATAATGCTTAAAAATTTCACGTGGTTTATTCTTTGAGTTTAATCTTAGTATTTATTTTGCTTTTGGGGGATGATTATAAAAAGTTGAAAACGTGTCAAAAATCTACATTAGGTTATTGCAACCAGCAATACTTTCACCTCTCAAATATCTTTTTCTATAAACTGAACTTGTAAATATTATTACTTAGTGAAAAGATTGCATGGAGTCCTCTTCCCACTCTGGGGATGTTTATATGATAAATATATATATATATATATATATATATATATATATATGACTGAATTCACTAAAAATTTATGTCACAACTTATATCCTAGTCATCACCATCTTTCAGGCTTTCATTAGACTTCATGGATGGGCCTTTCTGACTAGTCTAGCTTGTTCAGGCTCCTACTACAAGTATCTTCATATCAAATTTGCAGGAAAGATAAAGGAAGTGTACTATCCTAGTTTTTACACCTTAAAATCTAAACATCATAATTTTTTGATGTTCATAATTATTTGATGTTTTGTATTATTTCCCCTATATCCTGTAATCTTTAGGTTTGTAACTAAGTGCTTTATCTGATATATTTCACAATAGCAGACTCCTCTAGTAAACTAAATAGCTTAAGGAAATGGCTCAAACGTTCTGATATATGTTGAAAGCAAATATCAAATTTGTTGTAATATTTCTCTGATTCTCACCTTGATGTGGAGGTAAAATAAAGTCTCAAATACAAAATGATAATTTGCTACTATTTTACTTTAATACAAATGAATATAGAGAATTTTTTAATTTCTCTAAAATTTAAAATTTCTCTATGGTTATATAAAATGAAATTTTCATTTTTTATAAAATACTGTGCTTATAAATTATGTGTTCATAAGTTTTGAATGAAGTGGTAGGGAGCCTACAATTCCAAGAAGTGAACATTTTTCTTGTATTATCAATGATTTTATACAGTGAATTTGTCTCTAACTTACCAGGAAAATATTCTTGTTCTAAGAACTCAAACTGCAAAAGAGCAAATAATATATTTTGATTAATTCTCAATTATTGTTTTACTCTATTAAAACATTCAATTTCATCATTTTAAATCTTCTTCCTTTATCCATTTATCATTAAAAGTATACACACCCACAATAAATTGTCTTAACATGACTACAATGTAAAGATTTCTTTGGAATATGATCCATTCAAAAGTGAAATAACTGAGGTGCTGCTGGAAAAAGAAATTAAATACAGCTAAGAATACCTTTGAGGCTTCCCTGGTGGCGCAGTGGTTGAGAGTCTGCCTGCCAATGCAGGGGACACGGGTTCGAGCCCTGGTCTGGGAGGATCCCACATGCCGCGGAGCAACTAGGCCCGTGAGCCACAACTGCTGAGCCTGGGCGTCTGGAGCCTGTGCTCCACAACAAGAGAGGCCGCGATAGTGAGAGGCCCGCGCACCGCGATGAAGGGTGGCCCCCGCTCGCCGCAACTGGAGAAAGCCCTGGCACAGAGGCGAGGACCCAACACAGCCAAAAATAAATAAATAAATAAATTAATTAAAGAAAAAAAAATACCTTTGAATTATTTTTGTTTTTATTGTTTTGGTTGGGATTTTCTAGAGTGATTAATAAGATTATTGGAATTAATTGCTTATTTTTAAAATTGACCTTAGTAGAAATGAACATTTAAAATATACAAAGTATTTTCCTGTTAGGGCAGACATCTTGCTACCTTGCATAAATGAACCAAGTTCAATATTATTCTCCCATTATCACACAAACCAGCCCAAAGTCTTCTCTATTGGCTGAAATCTACTCAGAGCTATAGTAATCACTTATAATATGACAAATTGGCACCTTCAAGATTAAACTATGGTACAATTCTTTTCTAGCATATTTCCTGGATGATTACAGTGATAATGAAATGAAAAAAAAAACCCCACTACTTATTCAGAACCTAAGTAGCATGCCTATTTCAGATATCTTGCTTACCTGATCTTATTTAATTTTACAATAATTCTACTTAAAATATTATCTGGATTCTGCATCCGAGAGATACAGGTACATTAAATGACATAATGAGAGGTAAGTGTATGTGTTTTCATATTTTCTCTAGTACTTATGGTCTCATTAGGAACAAATATCTACCTTTTATTAAGCAATTACTTATTACCAAATATGTTTTACATATATTATTATCATTTTATAAAAATGGTTTCATGGTCTTACAGGCTCTATTATTAAATTTTCATTTCATATTAAAAATAATGGAAAGCTACTGAAGAATTTTAAGAAAGGAAGCAGCTAGTCACATTAAAATAAATTTTAGACAGTTTAAAGGAAGATAAGTGAGGAGATGATTTAGCAAGTTATTGCAGTAACTCAGACCTGAGACAATGGTGGCTTGAACTAGTATGGTGTCAGTGAAGATGGAGATATGTATATAAATAAAGTCATATTTTGAATTTAGATTCACAGGGATTGGGTGTGGAAAGGAAGGGGAAAAAATTTCAGATTTCAGATACAGGAGTTATGAATTTCAGATGGCCTGTGGGATAGGCACACAGAATGTCAAATATGTAATTGAGTATGCAAATCCAGAAGAGTATCTTTGTCTGAAGGTAAAACTTTAGGACCTTTCAAGCTCCCAAATTATTTTTTAAATCCCTAAGAGTAAATGGAATCACCAAAAAAGTAATTTGTGGAGGAAAAAGGTACAGGACATAGCCCTGAGGCAATTTGACATAAGTAAGAAACCAGTAAAGGGAATTTAGAAGAATCTGTCTGAAAGATAAGAGAAAAATCAGAAGAGTGGCGTGTCACTATGAAATAAAAATGTTAAGTTAATGAAGAAAAACTAATTAAAGAAGAACTGAAGCAGAGATGTAAAAGTGATATATTAAAAACAAAAAAACACTGAAAAGTTAGCAATATCCAAGAAACAAAGGGGATCTGAAAATATTATCAGACTGAAGAAAATCTGTCTCAATGTCAAGGAGTAACAGATGTATATTCTATTATAGTGATTTGTTTCTCCCTGTTGTTGCAAGATATTATATCTAGAAAGGACATGGCCATGACAGAGAGCAGCTCACAGCTACTGGAGATGATGGGAGTTTACAGGGACATAGCACATTTACATTGCAGGTCCAAGTAGGAGTACAAAGAGAACTGCAAATATTTCATTTCCTTTTCTTGCCAAGCTGAATTAAGTAATGTGCCATGTGATTATAGAACTACCTGCTTTGATTTTTATGAGAGCGTTTATCAAAGCACGTTGTAGTCATCTACTATTTGTCTTAGTCTTCTCCACCGTGCTGTACACAATTTGAGGAAAAGTACTTCTATTGTTTCGTTTTTTACTTTTTGTTTCTTGTTTTATTATTATTTTTTTAACATCTTTATTGGATTATAATTGCTTTACAATGGTGTGTTAGTTTCTGCTTTATAACAAAGTGAATCAGCTATACATAGAAAAACAAATACCGTATGCTAACACATATATATGGAATCTAAAAGAAAAAAAAAAAAAAAGAGAGAAAAAGTACTTTTAAAAACCTGTATCCTTAGTACCTAACTCTGTGTGGTTCATAGTATCATTCATTAAATATTTGCTAATGGAATGATACATGAATGCACAAGTGGGGAAATATATCTTTTGTTTTAGCCCAAATGATCATGTCAAGAAACAAGTGGGCATTTTAAGAACATTTATTTTGGATCTAGATAAGACAGATATTTCAAATACTTAGAACAATCTAAAAAAGAAGGAGAATTGCAAATTTTATGATCATTTAAGTTCATTTCTATCCTAACATTATATGATATTACTTCCAATCTTTAATATTCTCAGTACTATATGATACAGTTTCTAGTCCTCAAAAAATTAATGGGGTTTGAGAAGAAGAAAAATAGTTATTATAAAAAGCACTAAGAAAGTGAAAAATTAGAGAATGAAGAGAAAATGTATATGAGTTATTTAATGTATTATTAGATGCAATTTAAAACAGTCATTAAGAAAATACCTATTATTACTAAAGGTAAATTGGTTGCAAAAATTTAGTCTCTCTTCCTCTCTGTCAGCCTCTCTCTCTAAGGAAAAGGACAGAATGGCAGATACAAATACTGAAACAGTAATTTTCAGGGCAAATTTTGTGCTACTTCCCTAAATAAAACAATTTTTTAAACAAATAACTATTTGTTACACGTCATCAGAAAAGTAACTTATCATAGATAATCATAGTCAAACAATAAACCTAATGCTTCTATAGCAGAGAGGGCCAAAAAGGTGATGAAGATCAGAAAAGCAGGCAATCAATTAATGACTCAAATTTATAATGACTCAAAATCAAAATATATGACAGTAAAATGATTTCTTATGACAATTATAAGGATAATAATATTATTTTTAACATGAGTGGAATAATTTATTTCTATATTTAAAATGTTATCACTTTGTCAATACTTACTTTTGCAAATATCCATATTTTTCCTATATATCATGTGAAAAAAACAAAATGTCACTAACATGTTTTTATCAATTTACCATTTTTGATAAGTCAAAATATTGAAAATTTAAACACATTTATTGGCTGTCAAGTATATATTTGTGATGGTACCTACTCAGCTTCAGTGTCATAAGGCTTCTTTTATTGAAATATGAAATAATTCAGCCTTCAGTTGTTATCATTAATTGATACTAAATTAACTTTATTAAAAAATTCAATACCTTGATAGATATTCTGTATTGTATGATCTTTAATTTACTCATTTGAGAATGAATTTTTACCTAGGAAGTATTTTACAATTATTTTATATGAATGAATCTTATTCTTTTATAAACAAGGTGAAAACATAGTGCTCTCAAAGAATTTCATGTGTGTGTTCCAGAGAATTGTTTCCAATGATTCTGTAGATATGCAAATAATAATTAGAAAATGATATGTAAACAAAAAGATATTCAAGATGCATATTTCCTTATGAGAGAATAAGAAATATAAGTTCGGGTAAGAAATAAATGCAAATTTATGGAGTACCATTTTAATAAAAGATATGAGACTGGCATGTGGCAAAAACATGTTTTCTTCTTTGATTGTTTTCCCTTTTAATTGGGTCTTGAAGTGGTTTAATAATACAAGTAAGACATTTCAAATAATGAACACTTGAGATCAAACCCAGATTGCATTTTGTGTACTCAGTGAACATGGCAGGGATTTCAGTTTGTCAAAGGAGAAATCAAGATAATCAAATACTGAAATAAAGTGAATTATCTTTTAAATTTATGCTGGCTGTTGTGAGAATTCAACAACAGAGAGATAAGGTATGAAAAGTGCTCGATAGTGTACCTGGCACAGAGTGAGGGCTTAATAAGGAAAGGTATGACTATAAATACAAACAATTATTCAGTAAAATTTACACTCTTTTAAGACATAGAATCATAGCTTTGAGGAAAATAAATAATTCAAGATTATTAAAATCTTAATCTTTAGTAATTTTTTGAGTGGGACTCTGAAACATCTAGCCCACATATATTGCCCTGTTCCTCTATGTGAACACTCATATGCCCATAATTCATTCCCACCATACCAACTTAAACTAATCCCATTTTCTCTCTTTTTCTTAATACTATGTACATTGTACTTTATTATCAGCAATTTCATTTTTATTCTTGCTCAGTTTTTCATCTCACATTAAATTTTTTGTCATGACCAGATTTGGCTCTTCCCCAGTTATGCTGCATTCAGTGCTGCTCTTTCTTTTTCTATTATTTGGTATTCTGTAAAGCTACCTTAAAATCTGATTTACCTACTTTTCCCAACCCCTTCAGTGAACGTTAATTCACTTATTTATGAATATATATTTATTAAGTGTCATCCATGTGCCAGGTAGTATTACAGGCCCTCGAGATACATCAGTGAACATAATAGCTAGAAATGTTTGCTCTGGAGTTGTTTCTGCTTTAAGGAGGGTGTGGGAGATAGACCGTAGACAATAAATTTTAAAAAATGAAATTATAATGAATGTTAAAATTGCCACAGGATGAATTGTACCTTGAGTCTCATCCATATCTGATGTAGATGATATTTAGATGAGACTGGACTTCAGAGTTCATGCTGGAATTAGTTAAGACTTTTGGAACTGTTGGGATGGAATGAATATATTTTGCATGTAAGAAAGACAAGAATCAGGGTCGTGGGCAGGGGAAGAACACAATGGACTGAATGTTTGTATCCTTCTCATATTCACATGTTGAAATCTTAGCCCCCAATGTATGTGGGGCCTTCAGGAGGGAGGGGAATAATTAGATCGTGAGAGTGGACCCCTCATGAATAGGATTAGTGCCATTCTAAAAGGGACCCTAGAGAGTGCTCATCCTCTTTCCACCATGTGAGGTTACAAGGTGAAGTATGCAATTCAGAATAGAACTCTCACCAGTACCCAACCATGCTGACACCCTGATCTCAGATTTTCAGCCTCCAGAACTGTAAGAAATAAATTTTTGTTTTTGATAAGCCACTCGGTCTATGGTAATTTGTGATAGCAGCCCGAAATAAGACAGGATGGTAGATTTCCATTTGAAACAAAATGGTCAGGGCAGGGCTCATTTAGCAGAGGAAAGTGGGAGAACATAAAGGTATTAGCCTCATGGATACTTGAGGGAAGAGCATTTCAGGAAAAGGAGAGATCCGGTTTTAAAGCTAGGAATTTTTGAGAAACTCCAAGGAAGCAATTGCACCTAAAATAGAGTGATAGGAGGTAGAGTACTTGGAAGGGAAGTCAGAGACATAACAGCGGACAGATTTTGTATAGACTCATAAGCCATGAAAGAGATAGCCTATGTTGCTTTTACACAGAGGAATAGAGAGTTATTGAAGGGTTTTGAGCAGAACAGCGTTAAGATCTGAATTAACATTTTGGAAGAATCATTTTTATGTTGAGAACAGAAAACACGGGATGAGGAGTGGTGGCAGCAATGAAAAAGGACCAAAATTTCCATTTCATTTATTTCCATTTTTTATGTCCATATAATCAATGTCAATCTATTCACTTTGCAATTCACTTTTTCTACTTTCTAGGTTATTTAAGTCTCAGGTTATATTTTTCTTTTACTGCATTATCTGCTGCCAGTATTGGTAACTCTAACATCCATTTTGATCATCTATTAAATAGCTAACATCAAATATCCCTAACTCGTTTTACTCCATTGATATTTATGTCACATTGCACCCTGGCCATATCCTAAATCCTGGATATACAAAGAATATCCCACCTCTGAGATAGGGAATTTGTTCTAACACCTCTCTTCTTAAAAGATTGTTAACATTCCCTAGCGTCATGAAATTATACCTTAATATAAATTTTAGACTCAGTTACAGCAAACAAATTCTTAGTACCATCCTTGTCAATTTATTAATGTCATTTCCCTGCTTTTAATCATTTATGCAATATTTAATTTGAAGTGTTTTCTACCTTGAACTTAAGGTTCAGGTAAAAATCCATCAATGTTAATTAAAGCATGGAGTGAGATAATGAGCTTGATTTAAATAGAGGATCATATTTTTAGATTCATTGCCGCATTTCTACTTCTTCTGTATTCCCGCTATCAAAGCCAAAATGCTATTTCCAGAACGTTTTGTGTCCTGAGGAGATAATACAAGAGAAGTGTAAAAAAGATGTGCAACATGAATTCCACTGCAGTGTTATTTATGAGACAATAGATACAAATTAAATATGCAGCAGTGGGAGACAGTAAATTATATCATGTTATATCACCTTAATGGACTATTATACAGCCACTAAAATTAACAGATATAAAACTGCATTATCTTGAAAATGACTTTGATAAAGAAAATCTAAAAACTTAATACTCTATCTCTTCAATGATTGTGAAGAGTATATATGTGGCCAAAAACTGGAATGAAGTATTGAAGATAAAAATACGATTTGTTAAAGTGGTCAGTTTACTAGTGATATTTTACTATAGTTTTCATTTTTATAATATCTGGGTAAAAATATTTAAGATCTCTAAAGAACTGTCTTAAATTTACATAGTCATATGATTTTGGTCAATCAAGGGATGAATATGCATATTTGAATACATAGAATGGACTAGATCCAATGTGCATCTCCCTATCCATAAATAATATTTAGAATTTTAACCCTCATATGGAAGTCCAAATCCCATCTTCCAACATTTTTCCGTTTGCTTCTATTATAAAGGATGCTTTTATTTTCAGATTATCTGTTTCATTTCAACTACTGATAACCTGCAAATCATTCTTGGCATGTATCCCATGTCATATGCAGGTTTATAAAATGTTTTACACATTATCAGTAAGTTCATTCTTTTTGTCATTTCTAACAGGTGTGAAACAAATTAATTCTAACACTGTTTTCCCTTTAACTGATTAAAATTACTGTTATTTTGACAATTTTGTATACTTTTGGAATCAGCAATGCTAGATTTTGTTTACGGATTATTTATGAAGAATAGTATGAAATCTCCATACCAGCTGCAATATATTGTTGAGGTCTCCAAAGAACACTTGCTATTATTTTTCTCTCTGTGTCTTTGTCTTTCTTTTCCCCTCTGGTTTTACATCAGGCTACACTGTTTTCTGTAGTGAAAAATGATGATCATATCTGTTGTAATCCTAAAGTTTCTTCAAGTGAAAAGGGATATGTAAATCTTACATTATCTATAATTCTATCTGTATTCGGAATGACATGTCATTAGATTAGCATTGAAAATGATTTTTAAAAAAAACATCTTTTTATTGTCTAGGAATATTTTTTTGGTCTAAACCTATATCTTCTAATATAATTTTGCAGCAAATACCCTATGTTACAAAATTTAACTTGAACATATCTCTATACTCTTCCTCTTCCTTTGTATTTTTTTTCCAATTATTAAAGGCTTTGAAACAGTGCTTTATTCATATCTACTTTCTTAAAAATATTCAAGTTACTTTATACACTGCCTTTTTTGATCAAAAAAACTCAATACAAGATAATACTGTATACTATTCATATCTTTTCATACACTCAATAGACTTGCAGATGTATTGGTTTAGATTTTTGTCATCGTGATATCATATCAATATATAAATTGTACCCACAAGTTAACCGTTTAAATGTACAATAATTAATTGAATCAATTATATTGGATTCTTGAGTTTCAGTATGGTAGAAACCCAAGCAGGGATATATAATTTCTAAATAAAAATATTAAGTATAATAAGAAAAGTCTTCTCCTAATTTATCCATCAAAGACTGGTTTTACAAAATAAGTATAAATTTTTAATTATTTTCAAAAGGTACCTTACCTGTCAAAAATGTATTTTTGAGTAGCTTGTATGGGTAAAATGATTTCACTTTTAGTTGTAATGCATCAGAATTCTCTGGAAGCCTAATTTAATATATGAGGCTTTTCAGGAAAATCATGAGTGTTTCAAAACTATTCAGTGTCAAGCCAGATAACATAGACTCTGGAGTCTATCTTGTGAAGTTTGGACTGGAGGAATGGATAGGAAAATCTTCTTAATGTTGTTTCTAAAACCCCTTCTGGGCATTCTGTCCCATAGCTTCCTGTGGCTCCAGGCATGTCTTCATTCATTGTTGGCCATGCCGCCTAACACAGGACTTTGCTACTGTGACCACAGCCAACTGGATCAAAGGGAAGATCATCCACATGCTGATCAGTGGACTTTATAAAATTCCTTAGTAATGAATGTTTTAGCTGACAGGGAACAGGTGACTAAATTAAACCATAAAAATCTTTCGGTGAGGAATTTGAAAGTGTTATGTTATAAAAAACCAGTGTTTACCAGCAGCTGCTGGAGCTGAAAGACAGAGGAGGAAAGGGTATCAGAGACTGCAGGGAGAAGGAAAGAATAAAATTAATAATACTTGTATTATGAGCACTACCACTATTAGTAGTAACGTATAGAAATAACTGGTGAATAGCAAAAGGAGCCTAGAGGGAGCATGTAAATCGTGAAAATGATGCAGTACTGAAATGAAGAAGGAATTTTCATTATTGATACCTTAGCAAGATAATATCATCACAGGGTATACTGGCAACTCTAGATCTTGAATTACCTCCTGGTTCCCATTATCTAGTTTATAAGACGTATGACAGTATTGCAGTTCTGAATTTCACTTGCATGTCTTGGTCTATCTACTATTCCTGGATTCCCCCAAGGCTTGGCTATAACAAGGAAATTCACTTTCTCCTTATTTCCTTGTATATTTTTTAACCAACTCCCTTTTTCTAATCTAAATAAGTTGACATCTAAAGAAGCTTAACACAGAATTCAGCCACTCTCAGGAGAGTTAACATCTTTAAGTGTTTTTTGGTACTTAGTCAAAAGTATGACCCCAAACTTATTTCAACTAGAAGTAAATCATCACAGAGAACATAGCTGTAAGGAGGAACACAATCTACTGCATATAACTTTACAAATAGTGCTAACCCAACACTTTTCTCAACAAGTCAACTTTTTATCATTTAATTGTTCAGTAACAGTTCAAATAAATATATAAGTCCTCGTGTTGTAGAGAATGATTGTACTTATAACTAAACACTTTGAAAATAATTCATAAACATCTATGATATCACTTTAAGAAAGCCATCAAGAAATGTGTGTATAAATGAAATTCTTTGATGTTAGGAATTGTCACCATCAGTGCAAAGAAATATGTCATATAAGATCAAGGAAACTTACAGTGAATTTATAGTGTTAAAAGATAAACTGAGGCATATTAAAAATTTTAAGTGTTTTTTTTTTGAGCAAAAATTGATTCATCTAATCTAGCCGATAGAAACAATCTCCAAGGAGCTGTACAAAATGAAAGACTTTATAGGCAGAAGAGAGTCAGAAGAAGTTATACTAGGCAAAAAAGCAGGTTGGTTATTGCAAGGTTACTTTCTTTTAGGGGTCTATCAGGCAGATTACCTAACTAGTGCTTATCTGGTGATTCTTGATTGACTGGTTTAAGCTTCCATTTCTGAGAGAGTTGAAACTAATTAAATTAAGTCTTGGTTGTGATGTGGAGCTTAGCATAAATGGTCCATTTGGAGCCTGTTGTCTTTTTTTTTAACAATAGCCATATTTCAATTAGTAATTTCCTTATCTTTATTGTTCATCCTAAACAATAATCTATGTTTTAGGTGGGATTTTCCTCTTTTCCCATAAATATTCCTTTTCAGCTTTTCTCTTAAAGAATATGCACCTTTGGGAAATCAGTGGGAATGAACAGTTCCTCTTCATATGGCATTAATAAAAATTTAAAAATATGCTACAGATATTTGGAAATAAATGTAAATAGTAGTATAAAGTGAAAAGCAATAATAGGAATATTCGAAAGGTAATAGAGAAAATAAATCTTAAAAAGAGAAATTAACAAAACAAGGGAAAGACAAGCATAAAATATAGATAGTAACAATCTTTTATAAATTTACAACAATAGGGCTTCCCTGGTGGTGCAGTGGTTGAGAATCTGCCTGCCAATGCAGGGGGCACAGGTTCGAGCCCTGGTCCGGGAAGATCCCACATGCCGCGAAGCAACTAAGCCCGTGTGCCACAACTACTGAGCCTGTGCTCTAGAGCCCACGAGCCACAACCACTGAGCCCATGCGCCACAACTACCGAAGACCGCACGCCTTGAGCCTGTGCTCTGCAACAAGAGAAGCCACCACAATGAAAAGCCCGTGCACCGCAACAAAGAGTAGCCCCTACTCGCCCCAACTAGAGAAAGCCCGCACACAGCAACAAAGACCCAACGCAGCCAAAATAAAAAAAAATTGAAAAAAGTTTACAATAGTGTTCTAGAATTCAAGTAAAAAATAAGGAAAAAAAGTCAAAAAATATAGGCTGATATGTATGTATGTATAACTGAATCACTTTGCTGTACATCTGAAACTAATACAACACTGTAAATCAACTATGCTTCAACTTTTTAAAAATTAAAATTAAAATATATATATAGGCTGAAACTAAGATACAATCAAGAACTAACTATGAATATCTATAATTAAAGTATCTTCTCAAACCTTTAGTAAGATATTTATGGGAGAGGCCTCTCTGTAAGTGTACATGGTTTTGATTGTATTTTGATTTATATTATTAATTTTAAAACATAAAATAAATACAGTCTTTCAATTTGATGAATTGTATTGAAAGCCTAATATGTTGGTACTATGCTAACCTTTTTTTTTTTTTTTTAGAAAGCTAATCCCTTTATCATATTCTCAAGACTGTATAAACATTAACTTGTTCTCTGTTGTCTGTTAATTTCTCCACCTAATTTGTGGAGTCCTTTGTTCCTGCAACTATACAGATTGGCTGCAATTCAGGTTGGCTGTACAGTTGTCATTCTAGAATGAGAGAACACATATCTCCCAAGTTCAGTGAACTCTTTCCTAGATCTCAAATTTTTCTTCTTTATTACTTATGCTCATATTTTTACTGGGTAAATCCTCAGATAACTTCTTAAATTTTGAGTCTTTTCAATCTGAAAATATCTTTTTCAGGTTTTTGCACTTGACTGATAGTTTTGTAATGGAATTCTCATTTGAATTTTCCCTTACCACATTGAAGGTCTTGCTCCATTATCTTTTTCTTTTTCTAGGTTTATTGAGGCATAATTGACAAATAAAATTGTATACATTTAAAGCATATAATCTGATGATTTTGTATACATACACACTGTGAATGAAATATTTATCACAATCAAGTTAATTAACACTACCATCAACCCACATAGTTATTTTCTGTATGTGTGTGTAGTGAGAACACAAGATATACTCTCAGCAAATTTCAAGGATACAATACAGTGTATTATTATCTATAGTCACCATGCTGTACATTAGATCCTCAGAACTTATTCATCTTATAACTGATAGTTTGTATCCTTTGACCAATGTCTCCCCATTTCCCCCTCATTCCCCCCAGCCCTAGACTTTGGCAAACACTATAACCACCACTCTACACCCTGTTTCTAAGAGTTCAACTTTTTTTTGAGTCCACATATAAGTGACATAATACAATATTTATTATTTGTCTTTCTATATCTGGCTTATTTCAACTAGCATAATGCCCTACAGGTTCATTCATGTTGTCATAAATGGCAGGATTTCCCTCTTTTTTATGGCTGAATAATATTCCATTGTCTTCTATATCCTCCATTGCTAATGAGAAATAACCTTCTAGTCTAATTGTAGTCCTTCTGTAGATGACCTTATTCCCCCCACTCCCACCTCTCTCTTCAAGCACGTAGGGCATTTTCATTATCCTCATTGTTCTGAAATTTTACAATGATGTGTTGTTTATTCACGTTTATGGGATTTTGGTAGGATTTCTGAATCATACAGCTCTAAGAAATTCCCTTGTATCAATTTGATAACTTTTTTCTATTTTCTCTATGATTCTCTTTGGAATTCTAATAGGAGGATACTGAGACTGCTGAAAAGAATCTCTATGATTCTTATTTATCTATGTTACTCTTCATCTCTTTGGGTTTTTGTTCTGCTCTCTGTGTCATTTCTAATATTCCAATATTTGTATTGCTTGCCTAATAATTTCTGCAATTATATTTGTAATTTGAAAAATTATTTATTACTGAATCCTTTTTTTTATAGTACTCTTTTCCTGTTTTTATTTAATGGATAATAGTTTCTTGAAAACGCTTACAGAAATCTAATTGCAACTGTATTTATATTTAGTTCCTCCATTTTCCATGAATTACTTCCGATTCCTACAGGGTCACATTTTTCCTTTTTTTTCTTTTTTCTTTTTTTTTAATTGCTTAAAGATGTACAGGAATACCTTAGAGATACTGAGGGTTCAGTTTTCGACTGCTGCCATAAAGCAAGTATTGCAAAAAAGTGAGTCACACAAATTTTTTTGGTTTCCCAGTGCATATAAAAGTTATGTTTACACTATACTGTAGCCTATTAAGTGTGGAACAGCATTATGTCTAAATAAACAATGTGCACACCTTAATTAAAAAAATACTTTATTGCTAAAAATTGCTAACCGACATCTGAGACTTCAGCAAGTCATAATCTTTTTGCTGGTAGAGGGTCTTGCCTTGATGTTGATGGCTGATGACTGATCAGGGTAGTGGTTGGTGAGGGTTGAGGTGGCCGTGACAATTAAAATAAGATAATGAAGTTTGCTGAATAGATTACTCTTCCTTTCATGAGCAGTTTCTCTGTAGCGTGCAGTGCTGTTTGTTAGCATTTTACCCACAGTAGAACTTCTTTCAAAACTGGAGTCAATCCTCTCAAACCTTACCACTGCTTTATCAACTAAGTTTATGTAATGTTCTAAATCCTTTGTTGTCATTTTAACAATCTTCACAGCAACTTCACTAGGAAAAGATTTTATCTTAAGTAAACCACTCTCTTTGCTCATTCATAAGAATCAACTCCTCATCCATTAAGTTTTTATCATGAGATTATAGCAGTGCAGTCACATCTTAGGCTCTACTTCGAATTCTAATTCTCTTGCTATTTCTGCCACATCTGTAGTTATTTCCTCCATTGGAGTCTTGAACCCATCAAAGTCATCCATGAGGTTTGGAATCAACTACTTCCAAATGCTTTTTAGGGTTGATAGTTTGACCTGTTCCTGTGAATCAGAAATGTTCTTCATGGCATCTAGAATGATGAATCCTTTCCAGAAATGTTTCAATTGACTTTGCCCTGATCCATCAGAGGAATCACCATCTATGTCAGCTACAGACTTGTGAAATGTATTGCTTAAATAATAAGACTTTAAAGTTGAAATTACTCCTTGATCCCATGGGTTTGTAGTACAGATGTTGTGTTAGCAGGCATGAAAACAACATGAGTCTCATTGCACCTCTCCATCAGAGCTCTTGGGTGACCCAGTACATTGTCAATGAGCAGTAATATTTAGAAAGGAATCTTTTTTCTGAGTAGTAGGTCTCATCAGTGGGCTTAAAATATTCAGTAAACCATGTTGTCAATAGATGTGCCATCATCCGGCTTTGTCATTCCAAGTATAAAGCACAGGCAGGGTCAATTTAGCATAATTCTTGAGAGTCCTAGGATTTTTGGAATGATAAATGAGCATTGGCTTCAACTTAAAGTCACCAGCTGCATTAGCTCCTAACAAAAGAGTCAGCCTGTCCTGTGAAGCTTTGAAGCCTGGTGTTGACTTCTCCTCTCTAGCTATTAAAGTTTTAGATGTCATCGTTTTCCAGTAAAAGGCTGTTTCATCTACACTGAACATCTGTTGTTGAATATAGCTACCTTCATGAATTATCTTAGCTAGATCTTCTGGATAACTTGCTGCAGCTTCTACATCAGCACTTGTTGCTTCACCTTGCACTTCTATGTTATGGAGACAGCTTCTTTCCTTAAACCTCATGAACCAACCTCTGCTGGCTTCAAACTTTTCTTCTGCAGCTTCCTCAATTCTCTCAGCCTTCACAGACAAGAGACATAGGACCTTCCTCTGGATTAGGCTTTGGCTTAAGGGAATGTTGTGGCTGGTTTGATCTTCTATCCAGACCACTAAAATTTTCTCCATATCAGAAATAAGGCTGTCTCACTTACTTATCATTCGTGTGTTCACTGGAGTAGCACTTTTAATTTCTGTCATGAACTTTTCCTTTGCATTCACAACTTGGCTAACTATTTGTTGTAAGAGGCGTACCTAGCTTTTGATCTGTCTCAGCTTTCTACATGCCATTCTCACTAAGCTTAATCATTTCTAGCTTTTGATTTAAAGTGAGAGACATGTGACTCTTCATTTCACTTGAACACTTAGAGGCCATCGTAGGGTTGTTAATTGACCTAATTTCAATAATTTTGTGACACAGGGAATAGGGAGGCCTGATAAGAAGGAGAGAGATGGAGGAACTGCCAATTAGCGGAGTGGTCAGAACACATACAACATTTACTGATTAAGTTCACCATATTATATGGGCATAGTTTGTGATGCTCCAAAACAATTACAATAGTAATATCAAAGATCACTGATCACAGATCACCATAACAAATATAATCATAATGAAAATATTTAAACTATTGCAAGAATTACCAAAAGTGACACAGAAACATGAAGCGAGCATATGTTGTTGGAAAAATGGCGCCGATAGACTTGCTGTGTGTAGGGTTGCCACAAAACTTCAATGTATAAAAAACACAGTAAAATGAGGTATGCCTGTATGTGATAAAATATTTATGAAATTATGCAAAAGAACTAAATAATAATCAACAGACCTATACCATAATCCCCTTTAACAATCAAAAAAATCAATCTGCAATACAAGTATATACTCTTCTCTCCATCCTGCATGTTCAAGTGTAAAAAATATTCTGAATTTGTTTTTTATATTCCCATACATTTCTTGTTATCTTACTACATTTTCATGTATCATGAAAAAATAATCTTATTGAATATGCTGAATATTTTCTGTAAATGATATCATATATCTCTATTCTTCTTGCTTTTACCATTCAATATTATACTTTTGAGTATCGTGCATATGGGTGTAGGTTAATCTTGTTCATTCATATTCATTGCTAATGGTACTAATTTGTTTAGATAGATGACCACTTCGTTATCCATTTTTGTTTTTATAGGCTATTACCCCCTTTTTTCTCTTTTAAAATAATGCTGCTATGAACACGAACATTGGTATATGTACCCCTGTGTTATGAGAAAGAATTTCTCAAGGATATAAGGACTAATGTGTGGAAATGATGAATCATGTGCCATGCACTTTCTCAATTTAGATATTGATCTCCAGATTGGTTTCATCAAGGCACATTCATCCTCCCTTTCCAGCAACATAAGAGTTCCCTTTCTCTACATCCTTCTTAATTTCACACACATATAAAGAAGTCTCTTTAAATCCCTAAAAGATAATTTTGGAATGGAATCTGAGACATGTAAGATTGTTATCATCTGAGACAGGTTAAGTTTCTGTGTCATCTCTGTTTGCTGGCAGCTTGATTTGTCTTGGTTCACCTTAGTAAACTTTGGGTGTCCTAGCTTGCTGCAAGGTGTCTGCGTCCCAGCTATCCAACTTGTGTGCCCCAAAGAAATATCTCCTTTTCCCCAAAGGTCTGGTAAGGCAATAATCTTTAGGTCACAGGATTTGGCAATCACCTGAATGTTCCTTTAACTTCAGTAGCAGCTTACTAATGTGATGTGCTTCATATCTGCTCATTTAAGAAGAAGGCATACAGATGGCCAGAAGACACATGAAAAGATGCTCAACATCACTAATCATCAGGGTATTGCAAATCAAAAGCATAAGGCATACTACCTCACACCTGCCAGAATGGATATCATTAAAAAGAGACATTAAATAACAAGTGTTGGTGAGGATGAAAGGGAACCCTCATGCACTGTTGGGAGTATTGTAAATTGGTGCAGTCACTGTGGAAACAGTATGGAGTCTTCTCAAAACATTAAAAATAAAACTACCGTATGATCCAGCAATTTCACTTCTGAGTATTTACCCAATGAAAACAAAAACACAAATTTGAAATTTGAAAAATCCAGTGTTCACTGCAACATTATTTACAATAGCCAAGATATGGAAGCAACCTACATGTCCATTGATAGATGAATGGATAAAGAAGATGTATACACACATACACACACACACACACACACACACAGTGGAATATTACTTGGCCATTAAAAATGAAATATTGCCATTTTCAACAACATGAATGGATCTAGAAGGTATTATGCTAAGTGAAATAAGTCAGAGAAAGATAAATCCCACATGATCTTGCTTATATGTGGAATATAATAAAACAAAACAAACAAAAAACAAAACAAAACAACAGACTCATAGATACAGAGAGCAAATGAGTGGCAGCAGAAGGAGGTGGGTGAGGGGGTGAGTGAAATAGGTGAAGCGGATTAAAAGATACAAACCTTCAGCTATATAATAAATAAGTCACAGGGATGTAATAAACAGTGTAACGAATATAGTCAATAACAATATAATAATTTTATATGGGGACGGATGGTTTCTAGACTGTGCATCGTGATGTGTGCAAATGTCAAGTAATTACGTAGTACACCTGAAACTATCATAATAGTGTATATCAACCATATTTCAATCAAAAATAGAGAAGAAATTTTAAAAAATAAATACACTCTCCCAGCTCCCCCTCCAAAAAAAGAAAAGAAAAGAAAAAGAAGAAAGAAAGGCAAAAAATACAAGCTAATTAGGAGCTCTGGTTACATGGGTGTGGTCTGACATACACCACCTATAGAAATGTCAAAATGAAGAAGTCTTTACTCTGCTTTAATACCCCCAGTGTCTTCTTTAGGTGTTTTCCAGAAATTTTATTTAGTCAGCATTGAGAAAAACCTCCCTAATTTTGACTGAGATGTAAACAAATTGGCTTCTGCGTGTTCTGTACATGCGATGAGAGTGTATTACCGATAATAACAAGTACATATCTGTAAACAACGCTTTGCTGTCACTATGAGATTTTATCCCACAAGTCCTATCTGTCTAAAAAACCCATGCCTCTAGGATGCTACAAGGAATGTTGGGTCCACCCTGGTTCAGCCCCTCTATGTATACTTTTAACTTCCCTGTCCTCTGCTTTTCTTCACCAGTTATCATTTCCCAAACCCACTTCAGTTCTTCAGAAATCTCTTGAAAGAGCTTTTATTTTCCTGCTTGTTCAAACTTCTCATTCTCTTCAGATTTATGGGTATTAATTTATTTAAAAAAATTTTACTATCAATTAAATGGAACTATGGGAGGGAGAAGGTAGATAAGCCCATATACGATGTCCAGCATCTTAAATTAAAAATTCCTGCTAACATCTACAAGTCTTTTTTTTAAATTAATTTTTATTGAAGTATAGTTGATTTACAATGTTGTATTAGTTTCTGTTGTATAGCAAAGTGAATCAATTATGCATATACATATATCCACTCTTTTTTAGATCCTTTTCCCATATAAGAAAATACTCTCTCATTACAGAGTATTAAGTAGAGTTCCCTGTGCTATACAGTGGGTTCTGATTAGTTATCTATTTTATATACAGTAGTATGTATATGTCAATCTGAATCTCCTAATTTATCCCTCCTCCCCTTTCCCCCTGGTAACCATAAATTTGTTTTCTACATCTTTGACTCTATTTCTCTTTTGCAAATAAGTTCATTTGTACCATTTTTTTTTAGATTCCACATATAAGTGATATCATATGATATCATTTGTCTTTCTCCATCTGACTTACTTCTTAATATTTTCTTAAAGGTGAAAGGCAGTATTAATAAATAGTGTGGACTCTAGTAAGTTAGACAGTTAATCCCCTTCTAATAGTTAGCTACTTTTTAGATTCGCGCAGGAATGTAGGCCTGGTATTATCAGATTTCATGATTTTTAGAAATATATCAGTCATCAGAATTTTTAAATCAGACCTCCTACTTTCTTAATGAGGGCATGATTTTTGTTACCACTGTGTGAGCTGAACATGTCTGCAACAAGTATCCAGACTGCATGATGCCAGTGCATCATATTTCTCTTAGATCTATTATGAACTTAATTATTTTTAAGAATCCTGACAACTAGTTAGTATTTCCCACATTTACAAATGAATAAACTGAGATGGTCTAATATTAATTAGCCTGCCAGATGCTACAGAGAGGACTTGAATTTTGGTCTAAGTCCAGGTTGTCTGACATCAAACTCATCATACTCTGAAGAACAGTGTACGTAGGTGCTAAGTAGGTAATACATTAAAGAAACTATACAGTTACCTCACGAAATGTAAATCTTATCTAAATTACTTTTGAAAATGTTACATATGTTTTAAAAATATCTTTCGATTCAGGGGCTTTTGAAGATTACCTCATTTTCTTCATCATCAAACTGGAAAGAAGGAGCCAATACTAACTTCCTTCAGTCTTAACCTCCTGCTTATTTCTCAGGGTCTTGCAAACTGATTTCAGCTCCACTCACCCTATTCCAAAGAAGACAAGAGTTGACATTTTAAGGGGTGTTTTATTTTTATATGCAGCAGGTGGGAATTATTTCTCATTAGACACTTCATAAATGTGTTTAATAATGAATGCACTGCTTGGCAAGTAAAATTGTGTTAGTGTTACGTGTCACCTCCTCCTATACATGGGGTTTTAATAAGTTATGCTCAACAAACCAAGAACAATTTGAAATACGTAGTTGCAGATAGTCTGTGACTCCCAAGAGATATCAATTGTTAGTAAAATTTTTTGCTACTAACGTTCTGTGGTATTAATGTTTTGTTTTATGATTGTGTAAGATATAAAAGTCATGTTTCTATTTTTCTTTTAAAAATTTGAATTTTTGATGAATAAATGGTGCATTTATTCATTTTATATGTTCCAAATACTTCAAATAATTATTTTACCAGATAATTAAAAATTAGTTTATTAATTTATTATCAAATATGCCTATTATATGTATATATTTGTGTGTGTATACATGTATGTATGTACATATATAATTTAAAATACATGCAGTTTTCTTACTAAACATATCATAGAAAATTAATCTATGAAGTCATTACTTGATTAAATAGGCTTGATCTAATCACCACCTATACTGATTACACTGAAGTCCAGGCCTCCATCATTTCTCTCCAGGACGACTGTCCAGGCCCCCCTAATAATCTCTTTAGTCCAGTTTTACCCTCTTCCCTACTTATGCATTCATTTTTCATACAGAAGGGTTTTTAAAACATAACACACCTTTTCATGCCTCTGCTTACACTACTTCAATAACTTTCATCAAGCTTAGCATAAAAATACATAGCCCCACATTCACCTACCTGGCCCTACATAAATCTTGCACTAACTTTCTTCTCCAGCTCATATTTGAACTTTCTCCCTTTCCTCGTTACATTCCAGCCACAGTGATGGTATTGCCATCCATCCAAAACTCCACCTTAGGGCTTTGCCACTTTCCCAAACATGGCACCCTATTTTATTTGTAGCTTATACAAAACTGATTTTTTAAAATTATATATTCTGAACTTTCCTACTCATACTGTTCTTTCTTTTAATTTTTTATGGAGGTGTCCACACTACAGAAAAGCACACGAGCCTGAGTGCACAGCTCAGCTAACTTACAAAGTGAACACACCCATCTAACCACCACTTGAATCAAGATAGTGGATACCACAACACTCCAGAAGTCTCCATCATTCTCTGTCCCAGTCACATCCTCCTAAAGATAAACAATGTTCTGACCTTTATTTCCATATGTTAGATTTCCCTATTTTAACTTCAAATCAGTGAATTACACATCATGTATTATTTTGTGACTGACATTTCTTACCCTCTGTTTTATGTATTATTATGTCTGATTTCTTTTTTATTGTGGCAAATAAATGTATATTGAGAAATCTACCTCTTAAACAAATTGTTAAGTGTATAGTACAGTATTGTTAACTACATGCACATTGCTGTGAAACAAATCTCTAGAAATTTTTTCCGTCTTGCATGAAAAAAAAGGTCACTCTCCCCCAAACCCTGGAAACCACCTTTCTACCTTCTTCTTCTAAGAGTTTGACTACTTTAGATACCTCATTTAAGTGGAATCTTGCAGTGTTTGTCCTTCTGTGATGGCCTTATTTCACTTAGCAAGATGTCCTCAAGGTTCATCCATGTTATCACATATGGCAGGATTTCCTTTTTTATAAAGGTTGAATAATATTCTATTGTATGTATATATACTGCATTTTCTTTATCCATTCATCTATGGATGAACATTAGGTTGTTCCCACCTCTTGGTTAGTGAACAATGCTGCAATGAACATGAGAGGGCAACTATCTCTTCCACATTCTGATTTTAATTCTTTTGGATAAATATTCAGAACTGGGATTGGCAGATCATAAGGTAGTTCTATTTCTAATGTTTTGTAGTTCTTTCCCCCCACCTTCTGTTAATTAATTAATTAATTTTATTTTTGGCTGTGTTGGGTCTTTGTTGCTGCACGCGGGCTTTCTCTAGTTGCCGCGAGCGGGGGCTACTCTTCGTTGTGGTGCACAGGCTTCTCATTGCGGTGGCTTCTTTTGTTGCGGAGCATGGGCCCTAGGCACAAGGGCTTCAGTAGTTGTGGCTCGTGGGCTCTAGAGCACAGGCTCAGTAGTTGTGGCGCACGGGCTTAGTTGCTCCGCAGCATGTGGGATCTTCCCGGACCAGGGCTCAAACCCATGTCCCCTGAATTGGCAGGCAGACTCTCAAGCACTGCACCACCAGGGAAGTCCCTATTTCTAATGTTTTGGATGAACTTCCATACTGTTTTCCACAGTGAATGCACCTTTTTACATTCCCATCAATGGTGCACAAGGTTTCCAATTTCTTTAAATCCTCACCAGCACTTATTTCCTGGTTTTAGGAGATTTTTTTTTTTTTTTTTTTGGTTTTGGTTTTCAGTTTTGATGACGGCCATGCTAACAGGTGTGAGGTGACATTTCATTGTGATTTTGATTTGCATTTCTCTGATGATTACTGATGTTGAGCATCTTTTCATATACCTGAGATCTGTATATCTTTTTGGAGAAATGCCTATTCAACTCCTTAGCCCATTTTTAAATCAGGTTATTTTTTATATTGAGTTGTATAAGTTTCTTATATATATTAGATATTAATCCCTTATTAAAAGTATGATTTGCGAATAATTTCTCTCATTCCATAGGTTGCCTTTAACTCTACTGATTGGGGTTTTTTTGTTTGTTTGTTTGTTGTTGTGGAGAAGCTTTGTAGTTTGATGTAGTCAACGTAGGCAATGATTTTTTGGATATGATACCAAAAGTACAAGTTATAAAAGCAAAAATAGACAAGTGGGACTACATCAATGTCAAATTTATTTGGATTTTGAGTCACTAGATCTGTAAATTGCTAGTATTCTTTGTTCTCCACTAACAGAAAGCAGAAGTTAAATTCCAAAAGAGGGATGTATGTATGTGTGTATTTGTGTGTGGCGGTTTGTGTGCCCATATTTGTTTACATGGTTGCCTGTTGTTGGATAGAGGGAAAGGAAGGCTAAGGAAAGAGAATCATTTCACAAGGAAAAACAATAAGTTACTTTCTGGTGAAAAATTTTATACAAAATGTTGGAATTATAAACGAAGGGTGCTTATAGAAGGAAAGAATTTTTGATCTTCTATTTTATTGCTAGAGCTAAGGACAGCACTGGAAACGTTAAAATGTTTAACTGGATCAGCAAAGATGCTCCGCCTCCTTCTCCAGGTATTTGTGATCCACAGAGTGAAATGGGGATACATTAAGTAACTAAGAGTAAATGAGCCAGAAAACAGCCTAAAAGAAAGGGCAGGTTAAACAAAACAAAACAAAAAAAGCTAAGCAGAGAAAATATGAAGGATTATGCATTAGAGCAAAATGTAGCAAATGCTAATGGAAACTCTAATATGGAAATATTCCTCAACTGAACTGGTAGCATGTCATGGAGGAAAATCAATAAAAATACCGAAAGAATGTGGTACATTGTGGAGCTTTAGGATAAGGATTTGTTGTAATCTTAGCATTTATTAGCTTGGAGATCTTGAGCAAACTTAAATGACCTGAGCTTCACTTTCATCATTTGCAACATAGAAATGCCTACTTCATTTAGGATTATTATAGGGATCTTGAGATAACATATTCTAAAATGTTAAGTAACACAAGGCACACAATGATAATGGTAGTGTTCTAAATAAGGAAACATGATTCTAATCCTTGTAATCAGAAAGCTCTGCCACCTCCTTCAGGCCATCAATATTTCTATATACTTCACATATCAAATTAAATTCCATCAATGTATATATTTGGAATAATGGGAATATGTAGTTGCAAATACCCTTTATAACTGTTAAGTTAATCTCTACTAATGTGATGTAGAGTGTCAAATATATGCTCCTAGTCTGATGACATTACAACAATCTTTGATACTTCCTCCTTTGTAAAATGAGAGGTTTTGAGATAAGTGATCCAGTTAAAACATTGTAAGGGGGCTTCCCTGGTGGCGCAGTGGTTGAGAATCTGCCTGCTAATGCACGGGACATGGGTTCGAGCCGTGGTCTGGGAAGATCCCACATGCCGCAGAGCAGCTAGGCCCGTGAGCCACAATTACTGAGCCTGCGCGTCTGGAGCCTGTGCTCCACAACAAGAGAGGACACGATAGTGAGAGGCCCACACACCGCGATGAAGAGTGGCCCCCGGTTGCCACAACTAGAGAAAGCCCTCGCACAGAAACGAAGACCCAACACAGCCATAAATAAATAAATAAATAAATAAATAAATAAATAAATAGAATTTAAAATTTAAAAAAAAAGAGTAACAGTCTGCTTTCACACATATACAGACACATTTGCATATTAAAAAAAACATTGTAAGGCTTTATAATATTTAAAAATTCAAAGCACTTCAGAGTTTAATTGAAGTTTTGGAATAAATCAAAATAAATTCATGTTAAAAATTTTAATGTATCACTTCATATTATCCATTTTGTAATCTCAAAGTTCGTTTAGTAACTTCTGTAATCAAATTTCACCCAAAAAGTTAGCTTCTATGCTAATTCATTCTTAACATCTCACCTATTCTACAAATACTCTCTGTCATTTAAAGGCTCCTTTTTCAGACACAGACTGGCTGAATGGATACAAAAACAAGACCCGTATATATGCTGTCTACAAGAGACCCACTTCAGACCTAGAGACACATACAGACTGAAAGTGAGGGGATGGAAAAAGATATTCCAGGCAAATGGTAATCAAAAGAAAGCTGGAGCAGCAATTCTCATATCAGACAAAATAAGACTTTAAAATAAAGACTATTACAAGAGACAAAGAAGAACACTACATAATGATCAAGGGATCGATCCAAGAAGAAGATATAACAATTGTAAATATTTATACACCCAACATAGGAGCACCTCAATACATAAGGCAAATATTAACAGCCATAAAAGGGGAAATTGACAGTAACACAATCATAGTAGGGGACTTTAACACCCTACTTTCACCAATGGACACATCATCCAAAATGAAAATAAATAAGGAAACACAAGCTTTAAATGATACATTAAACAAGATGGACTTAATTGATATTTATAGGACATTCCACTCAAAAACAACAGAATACACATTTTTCTCAAGTGCTCATGGAATATTCTCCAGGATAGATCATATCTTGGGTCACAAATCAAGCCTTGGTAAATTTAAGAAAATTGAAATCGTATCAAGTATCTTTTCCGACCACACGCTATGAGACTAGATATCAATTACAGGAAAAGATCTGTAAAAAATACAAACACATGGAGGCTAAATAATACACTACCTAATAACCAAGTGATCACTGAAGAAATCAAAGGGGAAATCAAAAAATACCTAGAAACAAATGACAATGGAGACACGATGACCCAAAACCTACGGGATGCAGCAAAAGTAGTTCTAAGAGGGAAGATTATAGCAATACAAGCCTACATCAAGAAACAGAAAACATCTCAAGTAAAAAACCTAACCTTGCACCTAAAGCAATTAGAGAAAGAAGAACAAAAAATCCCCAAAGCTAGCAGAAGGAAAGAAATCATAAAGATCAGATCAGAAATAAATGAAAAAGAAATGAAGGAAACAATAGCAAAGATCAATGAAATTAAAAGCTGGTTCTTTGAGAAGATAAACAAAATTGATAAACCATTAGCCAGACTCATCAAGAGAAAAAGGGAGAAGACTCAAATCAATAGAATTAGAAATGAAAAAGGAGAAGTAACCACTGACACTGCAGAAATACAAACGATCATGAGAGATTACTACAAGCAACTCTATGCCAATAAAATGGACAACCTGGAAGAAATGGACAGATTCTTAGAAATGCACAACCTGCTGAGACTGAACCAGGAAGAAACAGAAAATATGAAAAGACCAAACCCAAGCACTGAAATTGAAACTGTGATTAAAAATCTTCCAACAAACAAAAGCACACGACCAGATGGCTTCACAGGCGAATTCTATCAAACATTTAGAGAAGTGCTAACACCTATCCTTCTCAAACTCTTCCAAAATATTGCAGAGGGAGGAACACTCCCCAACTCATTGTACGAGGCCACAATCACCCTGATACCAAAACCAGACAAAGATGTCACAAAGAAAGAAAACTACAGGCCAATATCACTGATGAACAAATGCAAAAATCCTCAACAAAATACTAGCAAACAGAATCCAACAGCACATTAAAAGGATCATACACCATGATCAAGTGGGGTTTATTCCAGGAATGCAAGCATTCTTCAATATACGCAAATCAATCAACATGATACACCATATTAACAAATTGAAGGAGAAAAACCATATGATCATCTCAATAGATGCAGAAAAAGCTTTTGACAAAATTCAACACCCATTTATGATAAAAGCCCTGCAGAAAGTAGGCATAGAGGGAACTTTCCTCAACATAATAAAGGCCATATATGACAAACCCACAGCCAACATTGTCCTTAATGGTGAAAAACTGAAACCATTTCCACTAAGATCAGGAACAAGACAAGGTTGCCCACTCTCACCACTATTATTCAACATAGTTTTGGAAGTGTTAGCCACAGCAATCAGAGAAGAAAAAGAAATAAAAGGAATCCAAATTGGAAAAGAAGAAGTAAAGCTGTCACTGTTTGCAGATGACATGATACTATACATAAAGAATCCTAAAGATGCTACCAGAAAACTACTAGAGCTAATCAATGAATTTGGTAAAGTAGCAGGATATAAAATTAATGCACAGAAATCTCTTGCATTTCTATACACTAATGATGAAAAATCGGAAAGTGAAATTAAGAAAACACTCCCGTTTACCATTGCAACAAAAAGAAAAAAATATCTAGGAATAAACCTACCTAAGGAGACAAAAGACCTGTATGCAGAAAATTATAAGACACTGATGAAAGAAATTAAAGATGATACAAACAGATGGAGAGATATACCATGTTCTTGGATTGGAAGAATCAACATTGTGAAAATGACTCTACTACCCAAAGCAATCGACAGATTCAATGCAATCCCTATCAAACTACCACTGGCATTTTTCACAGAACTAGAACAAAAAATTTCACAATTTGTATGGAAACACAAAAGACCCCGAATAGCCAAAGCAATCTTGAGAACGAAAAATGGAGCTGGAGGAATCAGGCTCCCTGACTTCAGACTATATTACAAAGCTACAGTAATCAAGACAGTTTGGTACTGGCACAAAAACAGAAATATAGATCAATGGAACAGGATAGAAAGCCCAGAGATAAACCCACGCACATATGGTCACCTTATCTTTGATAAAGGAGGCAAGCATATACAGTGGAGAAAAGACAGCCTCTTCAATAAGTGGTGCTGGGAAAATTGGACAGGTACATGTAAAATTATTAAATTAGAACACTCTCTGACACCATACACAAAAATAAACTCAAAATGGATTAAAGACCTAAGTGTAAGGCCAGACACTATCAAATTCTTAGAGCAAAACATAGGCAGAACACTCTATGACATAAATCACAGCAAGATCGTTTTTGACCCAGCTCCTAGAGAAATGGAAATAAAAGCACAAATAAACAAATGGGACCTAATGAAACTTAAAAGCTTTTGCACAGCAAAGGAAACCATAAACAACACCAAAAGACAACCCTCAGAATGGGAGAAAATATTTGCAAATGAAGCAACTGACAAAGGATTAATCTCCAAGATTTACAAGCAGCTCATGCAGCTCAATAACAAAAAAACAAACAACCCAATCCAAAAATGGGCAGAAGATCTAAATAGACATTTCTCCAAAGAAGATATTCAGATTGCCAACAGACACATGAAAGAATGCTCAACATCATTAATCATTAGAGAAATGCAAATCAAAACTACAATGAGATATCACCTCACACCGGTCAGAATGGTCTTCATCAAAAAATCTATAAACAATAAACGCTGGAGAGGGTGTGGAGAAAAGGGAACACTCTTGCACTGTTGGTGGGTATGTAAATTGATACAGCCACTATGGAGAACAGTATGGAGGTTCCTTAAAAAACTAAAAATAGAACTACCATACGACCCAGCAATCCCACTACTGAGCATATACCCTGAGAAATCCATAATTCAAAAAGAGTCATGTACCAAAATGTTCATTGCAGCTCTATTTACAATAGCCAGGACATGGAAGCAACCTAAGTGTCCATCATCGGATGAATGGATAAAGAAGATGTGGCACATATATACAATGGAATAGTATTCCGCCATAAAAAGAAACGAAATTGAGTTATTTGCAGTGAGGTGGATGGAGTTCGAGTCTGTCATACAGAGTGAAGTAAGTCAGAAAGAGAAAAACAAATACAGTATGCTAACACATATATACGGAATCTAAGGGGGAAAAAAAAAAAAGTCATGAAGAACCTAGTGGTAAGACCGGAATAAAGACACAGACCTACTAGAGAATGGACTTGAGGATATGGGGAGGGGAAAGGGTAAGCTGTGACAAAGTGAGAGAGTGGCATGGACATATATACGCTACCAAACGTAAAATAGATAGCTAGTGGGAAGCAGCCGCATAGCACAGGGAGATCAGCTCGGTGCTTTGTGACCACCTAGAGGCATGGGAGAGGAAGGGTGGGAGGGAGGGAGACGCAAGAGGGAAGAGATATGGGAATATATGTATATGTATAACTGATTCACTTTGTTATAAAGCAGAAAGTAACACACCATTGTAAAGCAATTATACTCCAGTAAAGATGTTAAAAAAAAAAAAATAAAGGCTCTTTTTTCACTAGGATTATTGGTACTACAATGGCATGTATAATCACTATCATAGTTAAAAAATAGTATAAGCAATTCCTTCATTATCATTCTCATCACTTTAGAACAAACTCATTATCTAGAAATATCATATTCATTTGGAAGCCCTTGATTTTCCCTATTCATTCATAAGCTCAGTTGGTATACTATCCTTCTTTGATTCAAAAAATTCTTCTGCTTATAATTTACCATTCTACTCATTCAATTCAAGCTGTGATTTTTTTTTAAATAGGCTTCACTTTTTAAGTTTATAATATTTCCTGTTTCCTTTCTGCCTTTTGCATTAATTCTAAATCTCAAAGTCCATTATTTGCCAATCTTTCCTAGTTGATGTCCTCATGGTAACTGCATGAATTTTCATACTCTTGATTGGTATTGAAAATTTTCTTTACTTCTTCTAATAATACATCTAAATGAAGAAGTCTTGTCTCTTCTAAAATTAAAGGAAATAACTATAACCAAAAGTTTAATATTAGTTAACTGTACACTGAAAAGAACAACAGGTATGTGTCACTAGGAACAATTTCATGATGCCATTGAAATCAGAATACTCAGAATATTATGTTGTTTAATGTTACTGAAACAAATAAAAACTTTTATATGGCACAGTATTATTCTTGTTTTAAATTTTCAAAATGTTTTCTAGTGTTCTAGTGTTTTGTATTAATAGAAAAATGTTTGGGGTTTTTAATATAAGCTTTAGGACTGCCATAACAAATAACTACAAACTGGCTGGCTTAAAACAACAAAAATTTATTCTTTCACAGTTCTGGAGGGTAGGAGTCTGAAATCAAAGTGTTAGCAAGATTGGTTCCTCTGGAGGTTCTGAGGGAGAATCTTTTCCACATCTGTCTTCTAGTTTCTAGTGGTTGCTGGGAATCCAAGGTATTCCTCGGCTTGACTCTACTCTGCCTCCATCACCACAAGGTGTTCTCTCTGTGTGTATTCTCTGTGTCTTCCTATGGTCTGTTTAGTAAGGACACCAGTCCTTATTAAAAGTCAACTGATTTAGGGCTCACTCTGATCCAGTATGACCTCATCTTAACTAATTACATCTGCAATGACTCTATTTCCAAATAAGACCATATTCTGAGGTTGCCATAAATATGAACTTTGTGGGAGAGGGTATTATTCAACTTGGTACACAGCTGGAATGTAGAAGAAGTTATAAGACTGTGTTAAGTATGAAACATTGGTTCTTAAAATTAGTTTCCTATGAGATCAATAATAAAATGCAATAACAAAGCATTTTTTCTGAAAACATTTAATATAGTTATAAGCCAATTTTGCATCATTTTCACTTATGAGGGATATAGTCTCTGATTTACAGGCTCACATGTCTTGGAGATAACATTCTAAATATGCATATTCTTTATCTAAAAATTCTATTATATTGATATTTCTGGGGTACAAAAATATGAATTGCCAGACTTTGGCATTTCCTGTGGCAATCATTGAGAGACAGTGTACTATATATTGTGACAAGGCTTTTTATACATATTGCCAATATATATTTGGCATGTTATTGAAGAAATTCCTACCTCATTCACAGTCTCATGTAAACAAATACTACTATACAGTTGTTAATAATTTACCCTTAGTGATATTGAGAATATAGTCTATTACTAAAATCTAAGCTCCAGGATTTAATAAAACAGATCAAAACTGTCTCGTTTACTCCTGGATCCCTGGCATATAGATTGTCTCTAGCCCACAGTGAGCTCAGGAAAGAGTATAATGAAAGAATGAATATCTTAGTAAGATAGTTCCTTAATTGATGGAGATTAAGAAACCTAATATTTAGTGTTTTATTCATCACTTCTTAAGGAAATTCCTAAACATCCTAATTTCCAAATATATAGTTGTCTACTAATGCTTCATCTTTCTTTAGATGCCAAAATGTTTTTTCAAGGATAAAGATATAATTGTAATGGTTGCATCTAAATTAATTGGTGATATTTTCAATTTTCACCAAGTAAAAACTTTTTCCCTGGTTTGAGTAACTATTGTTTTCTTATTGAAACAGGTGCCATCCATCTCCACAGTGTGATCAAGTCACTAAAACACCTGTCTGGTTTTCACTGAACTCTATAGCATGTGAAAATAGAGGGAAAATCTAGAAATATTTCTGAGGATTTTTAAATAGTCAGCTGCCTTTATCTTTTATTAGCAAGCGCATAAATATTCAAAGAGCAATCCCAAAAGAGGAGAAGGAAAAGATATCTAATATTAGATTGTTCCTGAATTCTTGTTAGGGAGAATCTTAGAATTTAATACTTAAGTGGCAAATGTATAAAATTTTATTTTATTACTCATAAGCATTATTGAAAGTATTAACTGTAATCTACCAGGGATTGATATTTCTGAAGACTTTTTATCAATCTACCATAAACATAATTACATTAATTCAATATCGTTAGGTGTTTGGTAGAGCACTTGGCCATGAGATAATTCTAAATGATTTATTTATAACTGAGTGTTTCCCCAAATTTAATTCTCATTAAGGAAGTGATATTTTCATTAAGTTAGATTCCATGTTGATTAACTAATCACTGAAAGAAGAAAACAAATGTGGAATTTTTTTTCTTGAGATATTTAATGGAAATACAATATTTTCTACATGGTAAAAAAAAATGAATCTAATGCATATATATCTTTTATAAATCTATATATTTAAATGTAAACAATGAGATCATCTCAATTATTAAAGTACTAAATATATAGGTTTTTATAAATATTAAATATTTAATATTTAATTTATTAAACATATAGATTTAAGAATCACAAAGTGAATGGTAGAGAATTAAATTATCTTAATTACTAAATTAGTCATTTATTAAACCATTGGTTTAAATTATAATTAAAAGCATTCTTATGTGTTATTTACCAATGGTTTGAGAAAACATGGTCAACCACTAGACATTATTTTCATTAAAATGTTTTAGCTTTTGTTTTAGTAGGAAAAGAAAAATTAACAGATTCTTAGGTGAACTGTGTATAAGGAAAACCATTTCAAATGGCTTAAACAATAAAAATGTTTTTTTATCTCAAGTAACTGGAAATCTAGGTATATTATTGATATATACCAATGATATCATCAAAGACCTCTGTTCCTTTCATCTCCTTGCTGTTCTATCTTCTCTGTTATCCTAAGGCTAGTAACCCTTATGGTAGCAAGATGAGTGCATGTGAAAGTGTTTTTGTTTTGTTTTGTTTTGCTTTTCTGCTTACATGTAATGGGAATGAAGAGCAAAGAGAGAAATGAACAAAAGAACTGTAAATTCTTCCCTTCAAATTTAATGGGCCAAGTTCAGTCACATGACCATTTCTGGAGTAACACCAGCTGTCAGGAGAATGACCTAAACTGATTGGCTTAAATTTATCAAGATACCTTCCTACTTGAACTTGCAGAGTTGGAGATAGAGTGGAGCCCTTTAAAAAATAAGTTTTGTTTGGAAGAAATAAGTTAATATGGAATAAGATATATATATGTGTGTGTGTGTGTGTGTGGGTGTGTGGGTGCGTATATATATATATATATATATATATATATATATATATATATATATATATATATATATATAAAGAGAGAGAGAGACAGAGAGAGAAGAAAGCAGGCAACCAACCAACATTATCTGAATTATCTGCTAATGATACTTTTCAGTTTCACCTAATGTCTACACTATGTCAGCAATAGTTAGCAAAAATTAAACAAACTTACATATTAGAGTGTACTTTATACAAATATGTCATAACCCAATGAAATATACTTAGTAGTTCTCTTTTACTTTTTAACCAAACTCTGTACTCTCCAATGTTTCCAAGACCATGGAAACATTTAGGTCTTTAGTTGACTTAGGGATGTTCAGTCTTGGAGTCTTCTATAATCACTGTATTTTAAGATCATTACCATCTGCCTCTGACTTTGTTCCATTTCAAAGGTGTGGGATTCTGGTTTTCATCCTCTGAAAGCTACTTCATCCATTCTCCCACTCCTGTTTACACTACTCCAATGAGTCCTGATGACATTAAATTGACTGTTAAAGATGGAGATTATAAAAAGGATCATAATTTTAACTGTCTTTCGAGACAAAATTGGAAAAAATCATATTTAACTATAGATTAGATCTATATGTTAATTCTATTCCATCAGATACTAAAATATAAGGTTTACATTTTGAACACTTGGCAATGGACATCCTAATTGGTGTCAAAAGGGAAAAAGAAAGTATTGTAAGGGAACAAAGAATACATTTTTTTATGTATAATAGCTATTTGGAATTACTTTCACAGCTATTTCAATATACTTGCAATAAAATAATTAGAACACATCTATATCATCTTAATATAATATCAAAATAACACTAAGAGCTGTCAAAACTAGGCTCATTAGTCAAAGTTTCTTATCGCTAATATAGTCATAACTCTTCAGTAGTTCAGTATTTCCATGACTAAAGCTTAAAATACAAATATTGCCACTGAATTATTAAATCTGTTTTCAGCTTTGGTGAAGTACAACTGACATACAACATACTGAACAGATTTAATGTGCACAATTTAATGAATTTTTGACATATGTATGTACTTTTGAAATTATTACCACATCAAGATAATGAATTCCACCACCCCAAAGTTTCCTGTTTCTCTTTTTAAATTCCTCCCACTTCCTCCCCCCAGCTGTCCCATCTCCAGGCAATCTCTGATCTGTATACTTTTGTTTGCATTTTCTAGAATTTTATGTAAAGAAACCATAGAGAATGTCTTGCTTTTTTTTTCATTCAAGATAAGTACTTCAAGATTCACCCATATTAATGTATGTTTAAATAGTTCATTCCCGGGCTTCCCTGGTGGCGCAGTGGTTGAGAGTCTGCCTGCTAATGCAGGGGACACGGGTTCGAGCCCTGGTCTGGGAAGATCCCACATGCCGCGGAGCAGCTGGGCCCGTGAGCCACAACTACTGAGCCTGCGCGTCTGGAGCCTGTGCCCCTCAACGGGAGGGGCCGCGATAGTGAAAGGCCCGCGCACCGCGATGAAGAGCGGCCCCTGCACCGCGATGAAGAGTGGCGCCCACTTGCCGCAACTAGAGAAAGCCCTCACACGAAAACTAAGAGACCCAACACAGTCATAAATAAATAAATAAAATAAATAAAAGTATTAAAAATAAATAAATAAATAAATAGTTCATTCCCTCTTATGGATGAGTACTATGCCATTGTATAGCTAAATAACAATTTTTTCATTCACGTGTTGAGATTTTGGGTATTAGCAGTTTGGGCTTTAGAAATAAAGTGCTATGAACATTTGTGTACAAGCCTTTACGTGGATAGATCTTTTTATTTCCCTTAGGTAAATATCTAGGGGTGGGAGGTTGGGTTATAGGATAGAAACTATCTCAAAACGCAAAACTATTTCCAAATGTATCATTTTATAGTACCCCAGGAGTGCAATACACAGGAGAGATAGTTACTTCACCTCAATTCCAATATTTGGTATTTTGTAACCTCTTCATTTTTGCCATTCTGGTGGGAGTGGAGTGGTATGCCTTTATGAGTTTAATTGTATTTTCCTAAAGGCAGGTATTTTTTCATGTGCTTATTTATTGTTCATATAACTTCTTTGAGAAAGTGTCTGTTCAAACAATTTGGTCATTTTTAATAGAGTTCTTTGTCTTCTTGTAATTGAGTGGTAAGTGTTCTTTGTATTTTCTAGATGTAAACCCTTGGTCTGACATATGTTTGCACATACTTTCTCCCAGGCAATGGCTTACACTTTCATTTTTGTAGAAATGCCATTTTGCAATCAAAAGTTGTTAATTTAAATGAAGTACAATTTAAAAAATGTTTCTTTTACAGTTCATACATGTCATATCCTAATTAGGAAATATTTTCCTAACCAAAAATTACTAGCTTTTTTTTGAGAAATCTTATAGTTTTACATTGAAGTTTATGATGCATTTTGAGTGACTTTTTGTATATGACATGAGGTGACCTTTAAAATTCTGGTTTTGTTTTTGTTTTTTGTGTTTTTTTTCCGGGGGTGGGTGGTGGTGCATATGTCTCTACAATTTTACCAGCACCAATTTTTGAAAAAAACTATCATTTCCCCCATTAAATTATCTTAACACCTTTATCAAAAATTAATGATCATTTACATATGCTTCTATTTCTGGACTCTCTATTATGTCCCATTGTTTGTCTGTCTTTATGGTTGTATTATACTGTCTTGATTACTATAGTTTTATTATATCTTGAAATCTTCTAATTTTCTTCTTAGAGTTCAAATATGCTTTAGCTATTCGAGGTCCTATACATATCTCTATACTTCTTAAAATCAGATTGTCATTTTCTACAAAAACACTTCTAGACACTGGATTGGGATTATGGTGAAACTATAGATCAATTTGTGGAGAACTATAACCTCTTCTTTCTTTCTTTTTTTTTTTTTTTTTTTGGCTGCACCCCACACTCCCCACAGCTTGCCAGATCTTACTTCCTCAAGCAGATAGAACCCGGGCCCATGGCAGTGAAAGCACCGAGTGCTAACCACGGGACCACCACAGAATTCCCAAGTGTGACCTTTTCATTATTGAGTCTTCCAGTACATGAACAAGGTATATTTCTATAGTCATTTAGATATTATTAAATTTCTTTTAGCAATGCACAGGTCCTGCACCACTTCTGTTCAATTTATCCCTAAATATTTAATGTACTTAATGCTATTTTAAATCTTATTATTTTTAATATGAATTTCTGTTCATTGCTGTTACATAGACATTCAGTCGATTTTTGTATATTGGCCTTGTAGCTGGCAAATTTGCTGAATTCATTTATTACTTGTAGTAACTTTTTTATAGCTTCCATATGGATGTCTAATATACTTGATCATGTAATTTTCAAATAATTGCAGTTTTACCTTCTTTTCTCTGAACTGAATGCTTTTTTTTTTTTTTTTTTTTTGCCTTATTGTACTGCCTAGAACACTTAGTACAATGTTTATAGAAGTTTTGAGAGACAACATATTTGCCTTGTTCTTGATCTTACAGGGAAAGCCTTCAGACTTTCACCATTAAGTATGATGTTAATTGTAAGTTTCTCACAGACACCTTGTATAAGTTTGAGGAAGTTCTTTTCTATTTGTAACTTGCCAGAAGTTTTTATCAGGATAGGATGTTAGATTTTGTCATATGCTTTTTAAGTCTACTGAGATGGTTATAAAATTTGTTTAGTTGTCTGTTTCTCATTTTTAAACTGTTAATGTGGCAAATTAACATTGATTGACTTTGGAATATAAAACCAACATTTCATTCCTGGGAGAGACTCCATAATGTCAATAATTTATTATTTTAAAATACTGTTGAGTTTAATTTGGTATTTTTTTTAATGAATTTGCATATATGTTTATGAGGAATATTGTTCTGTAGTTTTATTTTCTTAATATCTTTGTGCTCTCACCCTCTCTCTCTCTCTTTTTTTTTTTTTTTCGGTATCAGGGTAATGCTAACGTCATAGAATGAATTAGGAAATGGTCTCTCCTCTGTGTACAATTAGTATTATTTCTTCCTGAAATATCTTCTACATTTCGATTAGGACATCTGGGTCTGGGATTTTTTTGGTGGGAAAACTTCTAACTAAAAATCAGTTTTCTTAATAGATGTAGAGCTATTCAGATTACTTATTTCTTCTTGAAGTTTGACAATTTTTATTTTTATAGCGATTTGCTTATTTGTGATACGTTTTAGAAATTATTATAATAAAATTGGTCATAATACTCCCTCATTATCATTTTAGCATCTGTAGAATCTGTAGTGATGTCACCTCTCTCATTCATATAATTTGTAATTTATGTCCTCTTTTTTCTTTTTCTCAGTAGTCTGGCAATAGGTTCATCAATTTTATTAATCTCAAAGAATCAACTTTTAATTTTATTGGTTTTCTCCATTGTTTTTGTTCTTCTGCTTCACAGATTTCTTCTCTTATTTTTAATATTTCTTCTACTAACTTTGGACTTAGTGGATTTTCCTCTGATCATTTAAGAAGGTAACTAAGTTAAATGATTTAGAGACCATTCTTACTCTCTCAGTACTATTTAACTGAATCTCACAATTTTTTTTGTTGTGCTTTCTTATTAATTCAATGCCAAATACTAATTTTTCTTGTAATTTCTTCTTTGACCCACTGGGTTTTTCTTAATGTGTGCTATTTAGTTTGCAAATATTTTGTTTTCCAGATATTTCTCTGAAATCTATTTCTCATTTAATTTTACAGGATCAAAGTCTGTATTTTGTATGACTGAATCCTTCTAAATGTATTCAGATATGCTTTATGGCCCAGAATATGGCCTATTTGGTATATGTTCTGTGTTATTTTTATATAAATGTTCGTTCTGCTGTTGTTGAGTGCAGTGTTACATAAATATCAATTAATTAAAGTTGGTTATTCAAATCATCCATACATTTACTGATTTTCTCCATTCTTAGTCTATCAATTATTGAGAGGGTTTAAATATGATTTGTGCATTAATCTTTTCAGGGTTTTTTAAAGTTTTGCTTCATTTTGGACTTTCATGAAATGCATAAATATTCAGAATGACATGCTGATACATGATACAACATAGATGAACCTTAAAAATATAATGCTAAGGGAAAGAAGCAAGTCACAAGACCATATATTGTGTGATTTTATTTACATGAAACACCCAGAATAGGTATCCTAATGGGTATAAAGTAGTATCTCACTGTATTTTTAAAATGAATTCTTATTGAAATATATTTGATACATAGCAGTATGTAAATTTAAGGTGTACAGAATACATTTATACATACATTGATTTGAAACATTTATATATTGTAACATGACTGCCATTGTAGTGATAATTAGCACCTCTATCATGTCACATAATTATCATTTCTTTTTTGTGGTAGAAAAAATTAAGATCTAATCTCTCAAATTTGATAATTATAATACAATATCATTGTCTATATTCACTATACTGTATATTAGATCTCCAGAAATTAATTGTCTACTAGTTGCAAGTTTGTACCATTAAACAACATCTCTCCTATTCTTCTAACACACAGCCTCTTGTAACCACCATTTACTCTCTGCTTTTACAAGTTTGACTTTTTAGATTCACATGTGATATCATAGTATTTTTTTTTCTTTGACTGACTTATCTCACTTAGCATAATATCCTCAAGGTCCCGTGTTGTCCCAAATGGCAAGGTTTCCTTCTTTCTCATGGCTGAATAATATTTGTATATATTTTTACCATATCTTCTTTATCCATTCATCTATTGTGGGCACTTGGGTTGTTTCCATATCTTGGCTATGATGAATAATGCTACAATAAACAAGGGAGTGCATGTATCTCTTCAATATCATGTTTTCATTTCCTTTGACTGTATACTCAGAAGTGGAATTGCTGGATCATATGGTAGTTCTACTTTAAATTTTTTGAGGAACCTCAAAACCTGCTGTTTTCCATAGTTGCTGACCAAATTTACATTCCCACCAACAGTGTACAAGAGTTCTCTTTCTCCACATCTTCACCAACATGTATCTCTTGTTTCTTGATGATAGTCATTCTATATGGTGTGAGATAAGATCTCATTGTGGTTTTGATTTGAATTTCTCTAATGACTAATGATGTTGGGCATCTTTTCATGTGTTTGTTTGGCCACCTGTATATCTTCTTTGGAGAAACGTTTATTTCAAGGTCTTTGCTTAATTTATATTTGAATTATTTATTTTTTGTTGGGTTATGGGTTGTCTTTATATATTCTGGACACTAGATCCCTTATCAGATATACAAGTATTCTATCTCATTCTGTGGATTATCTTTTAACTTTCTTGATAGTGTTCTTTGACATACAAAATTTTTTATTTTGATAAAGTCCAATTTGTCTATTTTTTCTTTGGTTGCTTATGCTTTAGATGTCACCTAAGAAACTGTTGCTTAATCCAAGGACATGTAGATTTACATTATGCTTCCTTAGAAGAATTTTATAGTTTTAGCTCTCATATTAAGGTCCTTTGTCTATTTGAGTTAATATGGTATATATATAGATGGTCATATGGTTCTATATGGTAGAACTTAGGTATCCAGATTAATTCTTATGCATGTGGATATCCAGTTATCCCAACAGCATTTTCCCCACTGAATGATTTTGGAAAGCTTGTTAATAATCAATTGACCATAAATGTATGAGTTATTTCTGGACTCTCAATTCTATTACATTGGTCTACATGTCTATTTATATGGTACTACCACATTTAAAAAAAAAATTACTGTAGCTTTCTTGTAAATTTTAAAATTTACTTATTGAATAGTGTGACTCTTCCAACTTTGTTCTTCTTTATTTTTGGCTAACTAACTTCCCTGAATTTCTATATGAATTTTACAATCAGCTTGTCAATTTCTGCAAAAATAGCAGTTTGAATTTTTGATAGGATTGCATTAAATCTGTAGATAAATTCGAGGAATATTGCCATCTTAACAGTACTAAGTCTTCTAATCCATGAACACAAATGTTTTTCCATTTATTTATTCTTTAATTTCTTTCAACAATTCTTTGTAATTTTCAATGTACATTTACATTTCTTTTGTTAAATTCACTCCTGATATTTTACTCTTTTTGAGGCTAAGTGGAAATGTTTCATAATATTATTTCCAGATAGCTCATTACTTCTATAGAGAATTGTAACTGATTTTTGTATTTTGATTTTGTATCTGTCAACATTGCTGGACTGCTTTATCAGCTCTTATAAAGTCATTCTTCTATTTCTGTTTTCAAGATTTTTTCTTTGTTTTTGGCTTTCAACATTTTCACTGTGAAATGTATGGGTGTGAATCTCTTTGTTTATATACACTATTTTTTGTTTATTTAGCTTACTGGTTGTGTAGAGTAATATTCTTCATCAAATTTCTAGGAGTTTTTCACCATTATTTCTTCAGATATTTTTCTGCTCCATCTTCTCTCTCCTCTATTTGTGAGTAATCCCATTATGCTTATGATGGTGTGCTTAAATAGGTGTCTCACATTTCTCTAAGGCTCTGTTCATTTTTCTTCATTCATTTTTCTGTTTGTTATTCTAAATGTATAATCTCTATCTACCTTCAAGTTTGCTGATTCTTTCTTCTGCCAGTTCAAACCTACTGTTAGCTCTTCTAGTGAATTTTTTATTTCAGTTGTTATATTTATCTCCAGAACTTCCATTTGATTCCTATTTTATAATTCCCATCTCTTTATTGATATTCTCTATTTGATGGGAGATTGTCATAATACCTCTCTTTAATTATTTAAGCATAGTTTCCTTTAGTTATTAAAATATTTTTATAATGGCTGCTTTGAAGTCATTTTTCTTAACCTGATGTCTGGATACTCCTAAAAATAATTCTCATGTGATTCAGTAAAGTCACCATCCTGCTTATGAAGAAAGCATAATTTGTGACATTAAAAATCATGTTGTTACTTGCAGAAAATAACCCTGAGCAGTTTTCTTTGGCAAATAAATTATTCCCTTTCAGAACATCTGCATGTTGATTGAGGTTTTCTTTGAAACTGAATCACAGGTTGCTTTCTTCCTCTGACCAATTCTGTGTTCTTTCCTTCCTTAAAAGCTTTAATCCCCAGAGTACTCCATAGTAAATATCTCGCACTCTAATCTCTACTCAAAGTCTATTCTGAAAAACATATCTTGCAATATGGCTGTTGTACAAAGTTTTCAAAAACATAAAGTTGCAGAGATGAAAGCAAAAATAATTCATATAATTAATCATTCAGATAATCTATAAGTATGCATTACATGTAGTTTTAATAATTTTCTGAGATGTTTTACAGTTACCTATACTACAAAAATATGACTATACTGTATATTTTGTTTTGTAACTGGATTTTTACTTAATAGGATATTGTGATTGTCTCCCAAAACTTCAATTAATTTTCATTCCTACCAGCTGTTTCTGAAAGTGCTTCATTTACTATAACAGCATCAACACTGTGCATTACAAGTAATAATATTTACAAACTTGATAAGCAAATAATAATATTTATTCTCTTTATTACCTTTGTAATATGTTTTGATAAATGTACCCAAAAAGGACTACAATTTAGTTTCAAAGTTTTTTTGTCATTTATATTGCCCTTTTTTTCTTCTATGAAGCTCTGGTAATGTCTGAGCCACATAAAGAGAAGAATGTTAATGCTTTTGTTCAAGTCATTATCTCATTCAAAATCCTATAAACATTGTCCATGTGATACAACAGAATCCTCAACCTGCTTGGACTGAGAGTACAACTTGAGACATTGAAAAGTATGTTGGCTATTTATAAAAAATACCCCATTACAATATTTATTGATATTGCATTTAACAAAATACATCCATAAAAAAAAAAAATATATATATATATATATATATATATATATATATATATATATATATATACATACACATACACATATAGGCACTTCCTCAACCTGAGAAAGGAAACTAGGAAAGACCTATAGGTTTTCTTTCTTTCACATTCTTAATTGTAAAAAATTGAATGGTTTCCCTGCTAAGTTCAGGAAGAAAGAAAGAAGTGCTACTCTCGGGCTTCCCTGGTGGCGCAGTGGTTGAGAATCTGCCTGCCAATGCAGGGGACACGGGTTCAAGCCCTGGTCTGGGAGGATCCCGCATGCCCCCTGGTCTGGGAGGATCCCACATGCCGCGGAGCAACTAGGCCCATGAGCCACAACTACTAAGCCTGCATGTCTGGAGCCTGTGCTCCGCAACAAGAGAGGCCGCGACAGTGAGAGGCCCACGCACTGCAATGAAGAGTGGCCCCCGCTTGCCGCAACTAGAGAAAGCCCTTGCACAGAAACGAAGACCCAACACAGTCAAAAATAAATAAATAAATAAATAAAAACAAAAAACCCAAAATGGTTCTTTAAAAAAAAAAAAGAAGTGCTACTCTCAACACTGCTACTCAACATTGAACTTGTACTTCTAGGCAGTGCAATAAACAACAAAAAAAATAAATAAAACAAATCAATTTGGGAAAAGAAGAAATAACTCTCCTTGTTTGCATATGGCATAATCATCTATGAAGAGAATTCTATGGAATCTACAAAAAACTATTAGAAATAGTGATTGCATTTTGCAAGATGCAATAGTGATTGCAATATATAGGATTGACATAAAAAAATTATAATTTATATTTACTAACAATAAAAAGATGAAAATTTTAAATGAAAAAGAATACTTTTTAAAAGAACATGAAAATTTTTAAATAATTAAGGATAAATATGATAAAAGTTGTAAAAGACCTATATGCTAAAATGTATAAATTATTGTTGAATAAACTGAAGAAAGAATATTTACACATGGAGAGATAGGCAGTGTTAATACAGCAGTATACTTAAAAGGTTAATTCTACCCCTTTTGAGTTAACAGGTTTCTCATAATCCCAGTCAAAATCCCAGGAGGCTTTGTGTAGCTACCGACAAACTTAGGAGAAAGTAGCAGTCATCAAGAGAGTGGATACTGTGGAAAAGATGGACAAATAGATCAGTGGAACACAGTAGTGTGTCAACAAATAGACCTACACATAGATGGGCAATTTATTTTTGACAAAGTATAAAGGCAATTTCTTGGAGAAAAATAGCCCTTTCAGCAAATGCTTATATATGTGTGTGTGTGTATATATATATATATATATATTAAAAAAAACAAATTTGACCCATATTTATCACCATATACAAATCTTAACTCAGATTGTAACATAGATCTATGTGTAAAACTAAAGACTTAAAATTTCAAGAAAAATACATAAGAGAAGACCTTTGTGACCTTGAGTTAGACAAATGTATTTATTAGACACCAAATGTATTATCAACTAAATAAATAAATGTTAAATAGACTTTATCAAAATTAAGCTCTTGGAAAGACACTAAGAGAATGAAAAAACAATTTCAAGTCACACACTGGACAATCCATAAGCCATTAAACATGTGTAAAAGATTTGAAGAGACATTTAATGAAAGAAGATATGTGGATTGCAAGCAACAAGCATATAAAATATGTCCAACACGATTAGTCATTAGAAAAATGCCATTTAAAACCACAGTGAAATACTACTATACACCTAGTAGAATGACTCCATAGTAAAAATGTCCCACTGCTAGGTACATGTAAAATGATACAATATTTTGCAAACAGCTTGGGAGTTTCATAAACTTTAAATGTAGGTCCCAATCATTCTACTCCAAGGTATTGAAAAAAATAAGTAAAAGCGTATGTCCATAGAAAGACTTTTACATACATATTCATAACAGCTTTATTTTTACTAGCCCTAAACTGCTAACAACAGCAAAAATACCATTAACAGGTAAATAGACAATCAAATGATGGTATATCCATACAATGGAATACTACTGAGCAATTAAAAGGAATAGACTATTAATACATTCAACAGCATAAGTGAATCTCAAAATAATTATGCTGAGTGAAAGTAATCAGACAAGAAAGAATATATACTTTATGATTCCTTTACATAAAATTATAGGATATTCAAACTAATCAATAATGAGAGAAAGTAGGTCAATTGTTACCTGGTGATGGGTATGGGATGGGGAAAGCTGAAAAGAAGAAATTACAAAAAGCACTGTGGATGGACAGTTATGTTCATTATCTTAATTGCAGTGATGGTTTCAAGCGAAACATATATCACAACTAATCAAATTGTATAATTTAAATATTTACAGTGATTTTTACAGCACTTTTTACACCTCAAATTTGCTTTAACTTTACATAATAAAATCCTTGAATGAAATGTTGCTTACATTACTTAGAGAAGCATAGTTTTTTAAAATATAGGTTTTATATTTAATTATTATAGGATAAAGAAATTAGTCTGTAAAAATAAATTATAATTTATAATTATAATCATCTCTGTTGAATAGCATAATAAAACAGTAGGAAAAAATTAAGCAATACTGATTGACAGAATTTAAAGCACTTAAGAAACATGCCGTTTTCATAGAAACATGTATAATGTATTAATATATATTAAGTACTAATATGTATTGCTGTGTGCTACTACATGAGTGAAGCATTACTGTATTTTAAGTACATGTGTTGTTTGAGGTCACCAACTGAGGTCATCAGTGTATTTTATTAGAAACCTATATTCTATGTACATGTATGATGTTATAGATATATATTAAATAAGTCTAGAAAAGTGCCTGGCGTATTGTAGAGACTCGGTAAATATTTGTTGAATAAATATTGCTTGAAGCCTTTAAAAATCACTTTAAAATGTAAAATTAATTCTTTTTTTTTTAACATCTTTATTGGAGTATAATTGCTTTACAATGCTGTGTTAGTTTCTGCTTTATAACAAAGTGAATCAGTTATACATATACATATATCCCCATATCTCTTCCCTCTTGCGTCTCCCTCCCACCCTCCCTATCCCACCCCTCTAGGTGGTCACAAAGCACCGAGCTGATCTCCCTGTGCTATGTGGCTGCTTCCCACTAGCTATCTAATTTATGTTTGGTAGTGTATATATGTCCATGCCACTCTCTCACTTCGTCCCAGCTTACCCTTCCCCCTCCCTGTATTCTCAAGTCCATTCTCTAGTAGGTCTGCATCTTTATTCCCATCTTGCTCTTAGGTTCTTCATGACCATTTTGTTTGTTTGTTTTTTAGATTCCATATATATGTGTTAGCATACGGTATTTGTTTTTCTCTTTCTGACTTACTTCACTCTGTATGACAGACTCTAGGTCCATCCACCTCACTACAAATAACTCAATTTCGTTTCTTTTTATGGCTGAGTAACATTCCATTGTATATATGTGCCACATCTTCTTTATCCATTCATCTGTTGATGGACACTTAGGTTGCTTCCATGTCCTGGCTATTGGAAATAGAGCTGCAATGAACATTTTGGTACATGACTCTTTTTGAATTATGGTTTTCTCAGGGTATATGCCCAGTAGTGGGATTGCTGGGTCGTATGGTAGTTCTATTTTTAGTTTTTTAAGGAACCTCCATATTGTTCTCCATAGTGGCTGTATCAATTTACATTCCCACCAACAGTGCAAGAGGGTTCCCTTTTCTCCACACCCTCTCCAGCATTTATTGTTTGTAGATTTTTTGATGATGGTCATTCTGACAGGTGTGAGATGATATCTCATTGTAGTTTTGACTTGCATTTCTCTAATGATTAATGATGTTGAGAATTTTTTCATGTGTTTGTTGGCAATCTGTATATCTTCTTTGGAGAAATGTCTATTTAGGTCTTCTGCCCATAAAATGTATAATTAATTCTTAAGATGTGATACTTTAATCCCAATTAGAATTAACATTTTCACATGGGCCCACTATTTAAAAGCTGCATCCTAGTTTGCCTATAATAGATTATTTCTCCCTTGTCTAAAAATGTATGATTTCTCATTCTCCTACCCAGAGCTTGTCTTTTTAATTTTCCCTTGAGTCTGAATAGTGTTTAGTGATGGTATCTTGACTACCTCCCAGGGCACCCTATTAAATTGCCTCATTGACCTCATGACTAAGAATTTCTTCATCTTATCTAGCTTAAGAGTTCTCCATGTTTCGGGCCATTACTTCTTGTCTTACCATCTTTAACTATCTTGAGTAATTCATCCCCTCAGGAATTTTAGCTACCCATAAATATAAAAAGAAAAAGGCATATCTCATTGCCTGACAGTTTGTGAAAATTAAGACAACTCTATTCGAGAAATAGCAGTACTTGGGGCAGGCAGAGAGCAACGGTGGAGGAAAAAAATCCCTGGTTTGCTGACCTGAGGCAATGTAACTATATTTTATATGCATAGAGCTCTGAAACTACTGTTCATTTATCAAACGTGTAATGTTTTAATTTGTGATATTGACTTATATTTTATCAATTTTTCCTTTGCACTGTGTCCATATGTATTGCTGCTTCTCTTTAAATGATAGGAAAAGGAAGAGAGAAGTAAATATTTTTTTTATAAATTATCAAAATATTATCATTTTGTGGCCACTTCTCTCTTGACTCCATTTTCTATTTTTTCAAAGGATTCCTTTTGTTTTGTTATATTTTTTTAGATCTTAGTAAATTCAAGAGTCTATAATATTTGAAATATATGATCCTTTGAAAAATATTTTGGCTTAGGAAGATTTGATTCTCTCAAGTTTTAGTGGACTCAAAACACTTTTGAGATGCTTCCATGTATAAAAGCTTAAAAATATATTATGTACACTCACACACACATACACACACACATATATATTTATACTTATATATTTCCTGGTATAAAATATTTGTCCCTGGAAGAGTAGACTTTAAACTATTTAAACCCCCTTGTTCATCAAATTTCACTTCAAAATCCTCTTCACACAGTACAAGTCAATCCAAATCTATAGTGTAGAAAATGTACAATTTCAACCAGTTCTCTGACTTTTAAGACCCACTTTCAAATCACCCAGTCTAGCACCTAAAACTATAAATACCTTTCTCTAATTTCTTCTTTTTGAGAATCTATTAAGATTAGTATCTGTCCTTAATGCAGTAAGTCTAATAAACTTAGTTTTTCTTGATTAGCAGGTTTCTCTAGTGGTCTTTCAAGGTGTTGGTAGGTGACATTTACCTACCACAAAATTCATCTTGTTATCAATCTGAATTTTAAAAAACAAACCAATGCAAAATAGTTTTCTATTATTTATTATCAGGTTCACTAGAAAATGATGCACTCTTTTATTTAGTTTTTTGATACTCATGATATAATTTTGTACCATGTTGCAGGATGAATTTTGCCCCCCCAAAAATATGTCTAAGTCCTAACCATTGGTACCTGTGAATGTTACCTTATTTGAAAATAAGAAGTTTGTAGATACAATCAAGGTAAGATGAGTAAGATGAGCTTATACTGGAACAGCACGGGTTCTCATCTAACAATTGGTATCTTTATGATAAGAAGAAATTCTGCCTCAAGACTGCAGTACCAACTCCTGTTTGAGTTTCTTGCCTGTTAACTGCCCTAAAGATTTTGGACTTGTAAACTCCTACACTCACATAAACCAATTGCTTAAAATAGATCTCTTCATAGATGGATGGATGGATGGATGGATAGATAGATAGATGGGTGACACAGATATTGAAATAGACACAGAGGCAGATATAGATAAATAGATAAGGATAAAATCTCTTATTGTTTCTCTGTAGAACCCTAACTAATACAGATTTTGATACTGGAAAGTGGGGTGCTGCCATAATAAATACCTAAAAAATGCAGAAGTGATTTTGGAATTGGGTAGTAGATAAAGGCTAGAAGAGTTTTGAAACACATGACAGAAAAAGCCTAGATTACCTTGAAGTAATTGTTTATAAAAATATGAACATTAAAACTGATTCTGGTGAAGACTCAGAAAGAAGTGAAGAGAGCTATAGAGAAAGCTTCTATCATTTACACACACACACACTCGTGTGTATATATATATATATATATATATATATATATATATATATATATATATATAATCATTAACCAAATACTGCTAGAATATGAAAGGTCTTTCTAATGAGGTCTCAGATAGAAATGAAGAACATTATTGGACACTGGAGGAAAGGTGATTCTTGTTATAAAGCATCAGAAATTGGCTGAATTGTGTTCAACTATTGGGTGGTAAGTAGAACTTGCAAGGAATGAACTTGAACATTTACCTGAGCAGATTTCAAAGTAAAATGTAGAAGGTGCAAGCTGGTTTCTCCTTGATGCTCTCTCAGAGCCTCCAGGAAGAAATAACCCTCCTGACACCATGAATTTGGACTTCCAGTGTCCAAAACTAAAAGAGAATATTCTGTACTCTTTTGTGGTGATTTGTTACAGTAGCCCTAGGAAACTAATACAAGGCCCATATGGTAAGTTTTAGAGATCTTTTTTTTTTTTAGGAAGGAAATTCTTTTTAAAAAAGTTTATTTATTTATTTTATTTTTTGCTGCATTGGGTCTTCATTGCTGCGCACGGGCTTTTCTCTAGTTGCGGAGAACAGGGGCTACTCTTTGTTGCAGTGTGCGGGCTTCTCATTGTGGTGGCTTTTCTTGTTGTGGAGCACAGGCTCTAGGTGCACGGGCTTCAGTAGTTGCGGCATGCAGGCTCAGTAGTTGTGGCTCGCGGGCTCTAGAGAACAGGCTCAGTAGTTGTGACACATGGGCTTAGTTGCTGCACAACATGTGGGATCTTCCCGGACCAGGGCTCAAACCCGTGTCCCCTGCATTAGCAGGCAAATTCTTAACCACTGCACCACCAGGGAAGCCCTAGAGATCTTCTAATTGGAAATCATAAATTTTAAAGGAAGAGTTAGAGAGGAGAGAAGGTGTAAAGTAGAGCATGATCCAAAGAAAAAATTGATAAGTTGGAATTTATTAAAATGAAAAACTTTGCTTTGCAAAATACACTTAAAAAACAAAATGACAAACCACATACTTGTAGAAAATACTTGCTAAGCACATATCTGGTAACAAACTTGTGTCCAAAGCATACAAAGGAAAAAAAAAAGAAAAAAAAAAAAAAAAAAAGCATACAAAGGACTCTTAAAATTCAATAATAAGAAAATAAACATGTCAATTAAAAAATGGGCAAAATATCCTAACCTTGACAAAGAAGATACGTAGGTGGTAAATAAGTATCTGAAAAAGTGCTCAACAAGATATGTTATTAGGCAATTGCAAATGAAACAATGGGATACCAATGAGATACATATATATTAGAATTTTTTTTTAAATATTAAAACTAATAATATCAAATATTGGTGAGGGTGTGAAGCAGCAGGGAACTCACGTTAATGGCTGGTGAGATTGCAAAATGGTTCAACCACGTCGGAAGACAGTTTAGCAGTTTCTTACAAAGCTAAGCATAGTCTAACTATATGATCCAACGACTATACTACCAGGTGTTTCCCCAGATGAGTTGAAAACATATAGCTCCACACACAAAAGTTGCGCATGAATGTTTGAGGCAACTTTATTTATAATTGCCTAAAACTGGAAGCAACCAAGTTTTCTTTCAATAGATTGATGATGAAACAAATTGTGGTACATCTATACAATAGAATATCACTCAGCAACAAAAAGAAACAAGCCTCAAGCCACAAAAAGACATGGAGGGAGGACTGACATCACCACGATGGCAACATATGTTTTTCATGACTTCATTCCCCTTAACAAGAAGAAAAACTAACAATTATTTAAGAACAAGGCATCACTGAGAGAATCCTAAAACACCTTGCAAGGTTTGAGGTGAGGTTGAAGCACCACTTGCAACAAAGAAACCAAGACAGACTACATTGGAAGGGTAAGAAAAGTGGCTACATGTAGACTGTATTGCCCCTCCCCCATGCCAGCAGAATACCATGTGGAAAGGTCTCCTCTAAGCCTCTGGTTGCTCTAGTGGGAAAAGAGAACACAGAAGGGACAACCAGCCCCATACACACACACACACACACACACACACACACACACACACACACAGAGCATTGTGAGTTGCTTTGCAGGAGCCTCTACTCTGATGTCGCACCACAGGGATTGCAGGGGAATCTGCAGGGCTGAACCACTGGAAATATGACGGTGAGAGGGAAGGGCTTGCAACAGCCAGCACAAAGATCTTAGCAGACCAAGTTCACACTTGTGAACCCAAGTAGTAATACTACCCTGTGGCTTTGCTCATTGCAGAATCAAGTCAGGGGCACACTCTGATGAGGGAACTTGGCTGGGTACAGACCTGCCTGATTTGGATCCTCAAATGAGGAGTTTTGCCAGCCCTAGAGCCCAGTGTTCCTACACCCAGGCAAGGAGCTGAGTCACAGACTCACCCCAACCCCACACCATGGAGAGTGTCCTCAGGCCCATCTGACCAAAAGGCAGGCTACAACTCTTGGAAACAGTGCAGCTCAGTGGCATTTGAGTCAAAGGCAAAAGGACAGAACTGATCGGCCCTAAAGCAAAGCCAGTACCGAGCATGGAACATTCCCATGCTACACACAGACGGAGGATTAATTTACAGCCAAGGCTGAGGGTAGCTCCTGGTGCATCCCAAATGGAGAGCCTGTGTAGGAAGTTGAGACTCGTCTGGAACAGCCCCTCCCCCTTTCACCCAGGCAAAGAGCCGAATCACAGACCACTCACTGTGGAAAGTGTTTTCTGGCCCCATCTAACCAGAAGGGCTGGCGTCAACTCATAGAAGCTGCACAGCCTAGCTGCAAGGCAGATGGGAAGACTGATAGTTTCCAAAACAAAGTCAGTGGCCCTGTTGGTCAGGGAAATTGGGGTGTGGTCAGCTTTGTTAAGACAATATACAAAGAGCTTTACCAGCTTTAGAGCTGCTTCTTCCACTGCCCCTGGGCAGGGAATTTAATGCATAGCCCTGCTCATCACTGAATACAGCCTTCAGCCTGTCTAACCAGGGAACCCAACCAGAGCACACAGAATGCTGTGTAGCCCTACATACAGCGGCACTTGAATAGAGAGCACAGCCCACGGCTTCCCCCATCTGCAGAGCAAAACCAGTGGCCTCACATGACCAAAGAATTCAGTGCACACACTGTAGCCTGATTTGGTTCTTCAAATCTTGGTCCCATCCTTCTGCCCTGCCAGAGCAGGGAAGCCAATTCATAGCCCTGTCTACTACTGAATATAGTATCCACTCCCATCTAGTAAGCATGACCAGAGAATCCAGGCAACTGTGGAGCCCATCTTCCAGCCTCACTTGGGTAGGGAACCAAGCCAGAAGTTCTATTCAACTATTCTCAGTCAGTGGCATACCCCTATCTCTATTCTCAGAGCTCAACAGTTGCCTCACTCAAAAATAGCAGAACCCATCTTCCCAAAGATATTACCAGCAGACACACACAGAAACCCAAAACGAACCAACTGGTGAACAACTGACTCTGCCAAAGCAAATCTGTAAAGTCTGGAAGAGGAACCCAGTTACTTGAATGTGAAGATACTGATGTAAGGAATCAAGGATCACAAAAAATCAGGTAAATATGACAGAGGAAATTAATAAAGGCCTGATAACTGGCCCTATAGAAACGGAGATCTATGAACTGTCAGACAAAGAATTCAGAATAATCCTCTTAAGGAAGTTTAGTGAATTGCAAAAAAACACAGACAGACCACTAAATGAAATTAGGAAAACAATGCATAAACTCAATGAGAAATTCAACAAGCACACAGCAAACATCAAACAAACAAACAAACAAATCCTAGAGTTAAAAAATATAATAACTGAGTTGAAAAATTCAATAGAGAGTTTCAAAAGTAGACTCGACCATGCATCAGAAAGAATCAGCTACTTGGAGGATAAGACACTGGAAATTATCCAGTGAGAGAAGAAACAAAAAGAAAAGAAAAGAAAAAAAAGTGAAGAAAGCTTATGGGAATTATGGGACATAATGAAAAGGAACAATATTTGCATTATGGGAATTTCAGAAGGAGATGAGGAAGAGAAAGGGATAGAAAGTATATTTAAAGCATTTATGTTTAAAGTAATTATTGGTAGGTAAGGACTTAACTGTTGCATTTTGTTAATTATTTTCTGGTTGTTTTGTATATCCAATGTTCCTTGTTTCTTATCCGGATGGTTTGTGTGTGTGTGTGTGTTTAACCATGGTATATGCAAATCAATCAATATGATACATCGCATTAATAGAATGAAACAAAAGACTCATGTGATCATCTCAACAGACGCAGAAAAAGCATTTGACAAAATTCAAAATCCATTCATGATAAAAACCCTTTAAATTAGGCATAGAGGAAACATATATCAACATAATAAAGGCCATATATGACAAGTCCATAGATAATATCATACTCAGTGGTGAAAAGTTGAAGCTTTTCCTCTAAGATCAGGAACAAGACAAGGGTGCTCACTCTTACCACTCTTATTCAACTTACAGTATTGCAAGTACTATATCCTACCTAGAGTAGTCACGAAAAAGAAATAAAAGGTATTAGACTTGGAAAGGAAGAAGCGAAATTGTCACTATTTGCAGATAACATGATTTTATGTAGAAAAATCCTAAAGTCACAACCAAAAAACTGTTAGATTTAATCAATGAATTCAGTAAAGTTGGACACAAAATTAACATATAAAAATTAATAGCATTTCTATACACTAACAATGAATTTTCTGAAAAAGAAATAAAGAAATCAATCCCATTTACAACAGCATCAAAAAGGATACAGTCCTTAGGAATAAACTTAACTAAAGAAAATTGCAAGAAGTCGATGAAAGAAATTTAAAAAGACATAAATACATGAAAAAGTATCTGATGTTCATGGATTGGAAGAATTAATATTATTAAAGTGTCAATACTAACAGAAAGCCATCTGTAGATTCAATCCAATCCCTATCAAGATTCTAATGGCATTTTTTTACAGAAGTAAAAAAAATATCCTAAAACTTATATGGAACCAAAAAAGCCCTGAATAGCCAAAGCAATCCTGAAAAAGAAGAACAAGCAGGAGGCATCATACTTTCTGATTTCAAGCTATACCCTAAACCTATATTTATCAAAACATCATGGTAATGGTATAAAAACAAATAGACCAGGACTTCCCTGGTGGTCCAGTGGGAGACTTTGCCTTCCAATACGAGGGGTGCAGGTTCAGTCCCTGGCTGGGGAGCTAGGATCCAACATGCCTCACAGCCAAGGGACTAAGGCATGAAACGGAAGCAATGTTGTAATGGGTTCAATGGAGACTTTAAAAATGGTCCACATCAACAAAATCTTTAAAAAACAAAAAACAAACAAAAAGACAAATAGACCAATGGAACAGAAGTGAGAGCTCAGAAATAAACCCAAGCACATATAGTCAACTAATATTTGACAAGAGAGCCAGGAATACTCAATGGAGAGAAAACACTCTTTTTAATAAATGGCATTAGGATAATTGGATATTCACATGGAAAAGAATGAAGCTGGACCCCTATCTTACACCACTCACAAAAATTAACTCAACATAGATTAAAGATTTAAATGTAAGACCTGAATCCATGAAATTCCTCAAAGAAGATGTAGGAATAAAAGTCCTTGACATGAGCTTGGTAATGATTTTTTGGATATGGCACCTAAAGCATGAGCAACAATGACAACAAACAAACAGTTGGGACTACATCGAATAAAAAGGTCCTGTACAGTGAAAGAAGCCATCAACAAGGTGAAAGGACAACTTCTGGAATGGGAAAAAATATTTGCAAACAATATATATACTAAGGGATTAATATCCAAAATATATAAATAATTCATACAACTCAATAACCAAAAACAAAAAAAAAATTGAAAAATGGGCAAAGGATCTGAATAAACATTTCTCCAAAGAAAATATTTAAAAGCCCAACAGGTAAATAAAAAGATGCTCAACATCACAAGTCAATAAGGAAATACAGATTTAAACCACAATGAGGTATCTCCTTCTACCTGCTAGAATGGACATTTTCAGAAGGATAAGCTTTAGCACCAGCCCGCCCTCTCAGCGCGCGGGAGCCGCACGCGCCAGACGACCAGACGAGGCTCGCCGCGCTCATTGCCGCCGAGCGCCGGCCCGCTGAGGCGGTGCCCTCGGTTCCCGGCCAGGAGGGAATCGGTGGCCCCAGAGTGGAGGCGGCGGCGGGAAAGTTGAAGAACGAAATTGCTGCCGTAGTCTTCTTTTTCACAAGGCTAGTTCGAAAACATGATAAGTTGAAAAAAGAAGCAGTCGAGAGGTCTGCTGAGAAATTGACTCTAATACTTCAAGAAAAATATAAAAATCAATGGTATCCAGAAAAACCATCAAAAGGACAGGCCTACAGATGCATTCGTGTCAATATGTTTCAGAGAGTTGATCCTGATGTCCTGAAAGCCTGTGAGAACAGCTGCTGCATTTTGTACAGTGACCTGTGCTTGCCAAAGGAACTCACTCTATGGGTGGACCCATGTGAGGTGTGCTGTCGGTATGGAGAGAAAAACAACGCATTCATTGTTGCCAGCTTTGAAAATGAGGATGAGAACAAGGATGAGATTTCCAAGAAAGTGAGATTTCCAAGAAAGTGACCATTTCCAAGAAAGTGATAAGGTTACCTCTGATTATCATTCAGGGTCCTCTTCTTCAGATGAAGAAACAAGTAAGGAAGTAGAAGTGAAACCCAATTCAGGGGCTGCGACCCCCAGCCCCGTGTACCAGATTTCAGAGCTGAAATTCCCACCTCTTCCAATGTGGCACCCTTTACCCAGAAAAAAACCAGGAATGTACCGAGGGAATGGTCATCAAAGTCAGTACCCTCCACCTGTTCCATTTGGTTATCCAAATCAGGGAAGGAAGAATAAACCATATCGCCCAAGTCCAGTAACATGGGTACCTCCTCCTGGAATGCATTGTGACCGGAACCACTGGATTAATCCTCACATGTTAGCACCTCACTAGCTGCTTTGATTCTGTTGGTGTCATGTTGAGAGAAGGTAGAATAAGCCTGACTGCATATTAAAAGTTCATACTCAAAGTAGTAAAGTTAGATGGGCTAAACCATCAAACTTATTTTTATAGAGAAGTTATTGAGAATAATCTTTCTTAAAAAATATATATGCACTTTAGATATATTGATATAGTTTGAGAAACTTTATTAAAGTTAGTCAAGTGCCTGAGTTTTTAATATTGGACTTGAGTATATATTGTGCATCAACTCTGTTGGATATGAGAACACTGTAGGAGTGGACGATCTGTTCTAGCACCTTTGAGCATTTACTTTATGGAGAGTATGTAAGTTATTTATACACAAGGAAATCTATTTTATGTCATTGTTTAGAAGAATTGCATGAAATCATGTAGTTGCAAATAAAAAGTAGTTTGAGGCAAAAAAAAAAAAAAAAAGATAAGCTTTAACAAATGCTAGCATGGATATGGAAAAAAGGGAACCCTTGTGCACTGTGTGGGATTGTTAACTGGTACAGCCAGTATGGAAAACAGTATGGAGGCTCCTCAAAAAATTAAAAATAGAACTACCATATGATCCAGCAATTCCGCTTCTGAAAATATATTCAAAGGAAACAAAAACACCAACTCATAAAGATATCTGCACCCCCATGCTCATAGCAACATTACTTATAAAAGCTAAGACATGGAAACAACCTAAGTGTTGAGTGTCCATCAATGGAAGAATGACTAAAGAAATTGTGGCTCTATATATATATAGACTATATGTGTATATAGAGAGAGAGAGAGAAAGAGAGAGAGAATATATGTGTATATATATATATATATATACACATACACACACACACACATGCACACATATATGAATATGGTTTAGCCATAAAAAGATGGAAATCCTACCATTTGGGACAATACGGATGGGTCTTGAAGGCATTATGCTAAGTGAAATGATTTAGACATAGAAAGATAAATACTATACTAGCTCACTTATACGTGAAATATTAAAAAAAAAAAAATCATGGAAAAGAGATCAGACTTGCAGTTACCATAGGCAGAGTGTGGGAGAAGGGGAGATTAGAGAAAGGTGGTCAAAAGGTACAAACTTCCAGTTATAAGACAAATACGTATACTAGGGATGGAATGAACACCATGATGATTATAGCTAGCACTGCTGTATAGCATATAGGAAAGTTGTCAAGAGAGTAAATCCTGTGAGTTCTCATCAAAAGGAGAATTTTTTTTTCCTTTTTTATCTTTTTCTTTTTATTTTAACTCTCTGAGATGATGGATTAAATATATTTTGGTAATCATTTCACAATATATGTAAATCAAACTATCATACTGTATGCCTTAAATTTATACAGTGATGTTATGTCAATTATTTCTCAACAAAACTAGAAAGAAAAAAAAAAAAAAAACAGACATGGAGGAACCTTAAATGCAAATTGCTAAATAAAGGAAGCCAGTCCGAAAGACTACTACAATGTCAAATGTCAAATGTCAAAGAATATGACATCCTGAAAAAGAATTATGGAAAGAGTAAAAAGGTCAGCCTTTGCCTGGAGTTCACGGGTGGGGGGGTGGGATAACTAGATGGAACACAGGGGTTTTTAGGACATGGAAAATATTCTGTTTGATACTATAAAGGTGGATAAATGACATTATGCATTTGTCAAAACCCAAGGATCTTTACAACACAAAGAGGGAAACTTAACAAAAATTACCTTAGTTAATAATAAAGAATCATATTGGTTCCTTAACTGTAAGAAATGCACCACACAAATGCAAGATATTAGTAATATCTGTGCAGCGGAGAGGGGCATAGGGTCTATGCTCAATTTTTCTTTAAATCTAAAATTGTTCTAAGAACATTTATTATTTAAAAAAAAAAAAATCTCCAAGTGGTCACATGGAATAACAAAATTGAAGTAACTTAATTTCTGTTCCTTGTTTTCATAATCATTGTTTAACTTGAGTTTCCCACTTAAAAGAAAACAAACACACAGATCTAGGTCTGGGGATAGGGGTCAGGGAGGATTACATAACTGTGTCCTCATGTTGTTGAACCCAAGTTCTTATGCCTGACAGAGTGAGGAAAAACAAACTGAAACATCAGAGTTTCGAGCATCTGGGAAAGGTTTATTGCAGGGCCAAGCAAGGAGAACAGGCAGTTCATGCTAAAAAAACCAAAATTCTCCAATGGTTTTCAGGGAAGAGTTTTTATAGACAAAATATGACGGGAGATCTGCAGGGTGTGTAACCTTCCTCTGATTGGTTGGTGGTGAGATAACAGGATGGTGTTTCAGGAATCTCAATCATCAGCCTTCTGCATCCAACCAGTCTGGGGTCCACAAGCTTATTCTCAGCTTGAAGTTACCATCCTCCACCTAGGTGGGGGCCTTAGTTCCTATAGAAGAACTCAGAGATATATTGTTATGTACATCCCTTGAGGAGGAGCCAGGACCCTGCCCCATTGCTGCACTATTGTTTCTTGACTGCCTTTCCTTTGTTTCTGCATTCCTTCACTCTTCTAATTAGTAACTGTTTGAGTCTACTCTTTGGAACTCATGGAAAGTCTAGGAGGCTGAAACCTTTTTCCTACAAACAAAAAATGGGGGACACAGTAAGACTTTTGTACTCAGGAGGACCCCAGAGGGTCCTGCTTGGTTTCAATCCCCCCTTTTTTTTGATACTCCTCAATCGTGAGGGGAAGAGGTATTGGACATGAAAGGCAATAATGTTTCGGATAAAGAGGTTAGTCATAAACTTGGCAGAGGAACTGTTTTGGCGGGCTCAGTTTCACTCAAAGTAATCCTTCATGTAGAATAAAATGTTTATCAAAATATAAGTAACAAAGCAGTGCTAGTTTGAAATATATAGGCACACACAAATATATATAATATAAATATATCAACATAAATATAATGTATACGTATCTGTATGTATAAAAGATATATGTATATGCATACATAAAACTCAACAGTCAGTGCAGCACTTGTTTTAATTAGAACTTAAGTAACAAAGGATCTTTTTGTGAATGAGTATTTTATCACTGAAAACATTTAGAACTACTGGTGTAATAAAAAGCAGGCCAACTTTTTGTAAGGTTTTTATTGTTTTATTCCTATATCTACAAAATATACAGCCCCTTTCCTTTGTATTCTATTATTTAAGTTGAGTCTCTACAATAGCTGCAAATTGTTCTGAGACTGGCCAAAAATAAATAAATAAAGGAAGGAATGCAACAATTTCAGCATTTTAAAATAATCTCTTAAGATAGTCAAAGGAATTTTAACTAAGATTTTCCTCTCTGACCTAGCTTTCCAGTTTTATTAACTGATTGGCGAGTAGCTAGAACTAACTGATAAATTTAGCAATGTAAACTTCATCAGTAGAGGCAGCTCTTAGGGAATTCATGACTGTGTAAATAGAGCACTTGATTAAGTTGTAGAACCCCAGGAAGCAGCCCGGACACTGGTTATATAAATATAACAGATGGCTAAGCAAATGCTATGCTGTACTCAGTTTAGGTTTATTTTAGTAATCTATGTTTATATAGAAGATTTAAGAAGTACACTAGCCAACTTTTTGAAGCCAAACCAGGTATTGACAATATCGTCATGAAAATTATTTTAAAATATGTTGGAATTTTTTTCAAGTTAATACCCTCTGGAGAAAACTACACTGTTTAATGGTTCACAATCCTTTTATTATGTTTTGTACGTTTTAAGAAGTATTTCCTAAAGAAAGGCGTGAAATAATGGCTCAGACCAAATTAATTTGGTGAGGGTTATGCCACTTAGTAGATGACAAAATTGGTAAATAACTTCCATTGAGAAACCAATTTATGAATGAATACTCTTTGAAGTTCAGACATTTTGTGTCAAGCAGAACACCATGCACTGGTTACCAATCCCATGGGAGGACTCAACACTGCATCTTGGGATCAGAGTTGCCAAGGGAAACACAATGCAGTCAAGCACTGGAGAGAACAACACTGAAGTCATGTAGGGAGGAGACAGAGCAAAGTCACCTCCAATAGTGTGTGTCCTCCATGGCTATAGCATTCCCCTGGCAGCCAACAAAGGGCACCCATCTTGTGCTGCAGTAAAAGGATGCACACACATCTTCAGGGAGTCTGAAAGCTGAGGGAGTGCCTGAGGGCCATTGATTTACATGCTTAAGCAGAACAAAGGAAAGCTCACTGAGTTTGCAACAGGGAAAGATACTCCCACACCAGGCAAGAAGCCTGACACAGGTTGTATGGGTTCTTTACTTCTTGGTAAGGAAGTGTTTAAGGCCCAAAATCCAGGTATGTGCAGCGGAGTAGGGGTGGAAGGATTGTGCACGTGAGACTGCTTTTTCCAATGCTATGTTTGCTCTTATTTAATCTTCACCTTAATGTTTAAGTTAGGTGCAGATACTTCCCACTTAAACTGAGGAAACGAAAGTTAAGATAGAAAAGAAAAAAATGATAAAAAGGAAAAAATCCTGGGGGTAATACTGTGTACTAAGTAGCTACCAGAAGAGTAAAGATACACCAGAGGAGTCATGATGAAGACTAGTGGATGGATATCCACCTAAATGTAACCATTTAGAAGATTTCAGTATTTGGAAAATGATCTCTCTCTTTATCTCTTTCTTAGGACTGAGAAAAGAAAAACAATTAAGAGAAAACATGTAGGACAGATATATATTTGGTATGTTTTTATTCTAAACTCAGAGGTAGGGGATTCCATGGGAAGAAATGCCTTACGTGAAGCTTGTAAATGTTTGCCTATGTTATGCTGAGGCAAACGTATAACCATCCAATAAACAGACGTTTAGATAAGTATCTACTGCAGCTTGTAGATGCCAATCACTGCTTAAGCAGGCAATCTTTATTAGAAGTAGTACTAGCCTGGAAAAAGGAACTCTGTCTTAATGCCATTCATTCTAATATACATATTAAGCACTTACTATGGGCAGGCAATTGTCCCTGGTCACTTGAAGTCAATAGTCTAATGCAGTGTCCTGCAAATTTACCTGATGAAAAGGTATATCAAGTGTCCTTGTTAAAAACAGAGATTGTTAAAATGTCTCCTGGAATTTCAATTCAATTTGTTAGAAAAGTCTCAGAAAACACATTTTTATTAAGGCATGTGTAGAAACCCTGATCTAGTGGACTACTAAGTAACTTACAGTTAAAACCAAAAGCATAATTACTTTAGAGGAATTGCATTTACAATAAATTGAGGGAAAGCAAATTAAAAGCAGACAGTGGTTTCTTTTAAAAATATTCTCTTATTGTAATGACTATAGACAATTACATTGTTCATTTTAAAATAATCAATTTACTTGAAGATTTTACAAATTATCATTCTCCTTCTAATCTACTAAAGAGATTCTTGCTGAACTTACTGAGTTAAAGGATTTCTACCTGGTGCTAATATTTAAGAACATAACCAAAGGCCCAGAATGCTACCCAGGACTATGCCTAAGAGGGTACAGGACCTAGGGCCTCCTCATAAAAAGTTTCTATTCCCGGAAATTCACACTATTTATCTTCTTGAATAGATAAATACAGAATCTACCAAAAATAAGTTATCAAGGGTCATATGTTGGGTCGGGGAGAGCGAATCCAGCAGCTTTGCTTTTGTAATGATGGTAGTGGTAGCACAGTTGAGGTGGCAGATATACCTGTGTGTACTCATATACATATGCACATATATATTCAGCATAATTTCTTTTCAATGCTAGCTGCCTGGTCATGCAAAATATGATTATTTTTCATTAATAAATTGATAAATAATTATTATCCTACCACACTGAAAACTTGAGTTTGCTGACATTCTTCTTTTTAATTTAAGGAAAAAGAAAAGAAAGAAAAAGAACTAATGATATCTTTAACTGTTGTCTAGTTGCCAAACAAATCTTTAAAAGACATTTAGGGCTTCCCTGCTGGCGCAGTGGTCGAGACTCTGCCTGCTAATGCAGGGGACACGGGTTCGAGCCCTGGTCTGGGAAGATCCCACATGCTGCGGAGCAACTAGGCCCGTGAGCCACAACTACTGAGCCTGCGCGTCTGAAGCCTGTGCTCCAACAAGAGAGGCCCACGCACCGCGATGAAGAGTGGCCCCTGCTTGCCGCAACTAGAGAAAGCCCTCGCACAGAAACGAAGACCCAACACAGCCAAAAATAAAAATAAATAAATAAAATTTAAAAGACATTTAACACTTCATATGAAGGGAATGGCCTAAGGCAGTAGATCATGTCTAGCTTTATGTTGCATGGTCAATAACTAATACAGCTGTCTAGAAATAATTATTTTAACAGATGAAAGATATTTGCCTCATATGTAGTCTTATAACCCAGACTCATAGAAATTAGAGCTCCAATCCTCTACTGTAAATTTAACATTATAGTGTAAAAGCATTTTTAGTTTCTTCAGGAAAGCTATGCAAAACAAGCTTTTTATTTCATCCACTATACCAAAATATGTTCTAGCACTTCTAGTTAATTGAAAATAAACAAATGTATTACTTCTAGGTAAAATAATGCATCAGTAAACTTTTATGCTTCTCATATTTGTTTATTGGTAGAGGAGCCTCCAAATTCCTTATCAGCATTGTTATAAAGTAGAGTAAAATCTATTTTGAAAAAAGTCAATGTCAAATGTTTTACTTTACTGTTACTCAAGCTATCAGTGTACAAAGAAAGCAAATTTCTTTCTTACAATGAAGAAAATAAATAAGCAAAATTTACCAGATGGAGAATCTACAACATAAATAAAACAAAATTTAAATATAGTATCTTGCGCTTAGAAGAGTTGCAACTGAATTTATAAATTGCAATTTCCCTAGATTTCAAGAGAGTGGTAATAATATTCAGTAAATATTTCTAAAGCTGAACAATCTATTTTTTTCAGACTTTCTTGATTATTAGATCGGTCAGTAACAATATTGTCTTTCATTCTCTTACATGTGTCTAAGGGTCAACCTTCTTCCCTTATTTCTCCTGAAATAGTTTTAACTTTTTTTTTTTTTTAACATCTTTATTGGAGTATAATTGTTTTACAATGGTGGGTTAGTTTCTGCTTTATAACAAAGCGAATCAGTTATACATATACATATGTTCCCATATCTCTTCCCTCTTGCATCTCCCTCCCTCCCACCCTCCCTATCCCACAGCTTTAATTTTTATTGACATTTATTTTAGAAAGAAGAAGCACATAGTAAGTTAGCCAGGCTGAATATGATTTAATTCTAAAATGATTAATTTATATCTTTCTCCATGGAAAATTAAATGCCACATACATCTAAAGAATTGAACATTTAATATTTTACTCTGCGATTATACTTTTAGTAAGAAATGTGCTGTAGGTAACGAAAGAAGTAGGTATAAGTTGTAACAGTAAGAGCTCAGGGCTACTGATATTACCAGGATCTTACTAAATAAAAATATTTGTAGCCATGAAAATAGTGAAGTCACCAAGAGAATAAATAGATTACTTTCAGGAGAAAAAGTAATTGGAGCTCTTCTTTATACTTCCAGCCTGGTGATAGGTGCACAAATGGGCAATTATAGTAATCACAGCAGGGAAGAGCACAGGGGCCCAGTCACCTTAACCATGGGTTATTTCATTGAGTCATCAACATGAACTAGCACAAATTCTAACCAAAAATGAGTGGAGTCCAGAATGGATAATAGAGGACAGAAAGTACACATAGCAATTATAGCCTCAGAAACGAGTGTAACAGTGATAAGTGTAGCTTGCCCCACTAAATATACTACTGTAAATCCTTTTGATTTAGAAATTTTGACTGACAATGACCTTGAAGAATCAGTGGGAGGACAGAGGAATTTAATGTGAAGTACAAGTGTACTTGAGTGGACTATAGTAGGTGCTATTGGTGTTTGACTCATAGTTCCCCAGCATTCAAGCTCACTGTTTCTTGGAAGATGATAGCATCTCACTACAAGCACTTGTAACTCTCTGCCTGAGAGCTTTCCCTAGTGCCATGAGGAGGATTTGCTGCATGCAGAGCAGGCTAGAGTTCCAAGGATAAATGCTTTTAAATGTATTTGAAATCCTCTGCCAAGGACAAATAGGTGTTATGATTACAAGGGCCAGCTTTGGACTTTTTGGACAACTTTGGAGCAACTCTGAGGGAGGTGTGTTCTACTTTGCCATAGAGGTAAACTATTCATTAATGCACCACTTTTTGCCTATTTTCCTTCCCTGTTCTACTCTCCCATTCCCACACTGGTGCTTCTTGGGATCACCTTCCAAATGAAATGTGTCTCCTCAAATCTTAGACTCAAGGTCTACTTCTTGGGGAATTCAATTTAAGAATCCATGCATACCCTATTTTATTTTTATTCTATGTATTTATTTTAATAATACAATTAACATCCATAGACATACCACCTGGATCTTACTAGCTTGGTAAAATATTGTAATAACCTCTAAAACAATGAGACAACTTGGGAATGGGACCCTACTTGAAAAATAGAACAATTCCTTCCTTAACTTTTGCTTCCCCACATCAGAGATAATCCAAAATTGGAATTATCACTTATCTGATTTTTTAAAAAAATTATCTAATATGCATATGCTTATCTTTCTGTTCAACTTTATAAAAACAGTATCACATTATATGGAATCTTCATGGAGTTACTTTTTCACTAAATATTATTCAATTCAGTTCTATTATTCTGTGTAGCTCTAATTATTGATTTTCACTACTATATGATATTCTACTACATAAATATATCACAATGAATTTATCTATTCTTCTATTAGGCACTTTTCAGTAATTAGATTATTTTCTATTGTGAATACAGTCATCCCTTGGTATCTTCAAGGGATTGGCTTCAGGACCCCCAGTAAATACCAAAGTTTCCTTATGTAAAATAGCATAGTATTTGCATATAACCTATGCACAACCTCCTGTATACTTTAAATCATCTCTAGATTACTTATAAAACCCAATACAATGTAACTGCTATGTAAATAATTGTACTTTTTGGAAATTTCTGTAATTTTTAAAAATTATTTTCTATCCAAGTTTGTTTGACTCTGCAGATGTGGAATCCATGGATATGAAGGGCTGATCGTACTGCTGTTTTGAATATTCATGTTCATGTTTCCTAGCACACAAGTACAAAATTTTTTATTGAAGATATGCTTAAGTGTAGAATGTCAGTTAATAGAGAATTTGATTATTCAAATTTATAAGTAAATATTATTTTGTTTTCCAAAGTAATTATATTAATTTATATTTGCAAATATCAATTTAGAAGAGATTCTGTTAATCCACATACTTGCTAACAATCATGTTCAACTTCTTAAATTTGGCAATAAACTATGTTAAAAAATGGTATTGTAACTGCTATCAATTTACACTTCCTTAATTTCTAACAAGGGATAGTATCTGTTCATTCATTTATGTGCCATGTGTGTTTTCTCTTCTCTGAAATTGGTATGTTATATATATCATAGAAATATTTTCATATTGCACTATCTTTTCCTTATAGATTAATAGGAATTATTATATATTATTGATACCAATTTTTGGTTGATTTTTTCAATTATCTTTTTCCAGTTCATAACTTTATTTCACTTGCTATTATATTTTCATGAACTGATGCCATTAACTTTAATATAATCAATTCAAAAATTTTAGGTCTTATTGTAAAATTACCACAATGCCCCAATAACAAAAGGGTGTTACTAGGCATTTTACTAATTTTTAAAATTTAAATTTAGATAATTATTCCTTAATCCATCTATATTTGAATTTTATATATAATGTGAGATAGGATTTTTTTTCCATATCTATAAATATTTTTAATCTTTCTTTTGAACAGTTTATCCTATCCTCACCAATCTACCATGTTACTTCTGTCACATACTTCAGTTCAGTATACATGAGGGTCCTTGTCTGGACAATCCTTGTCTATTGCTCTGGTTATATATTTCTATATATAAATACTGCTGTAATTATTATTATTTTACAGTAAACTTGATATTTGGCAGAGAAGATCATTAACCTTCTTCTCCTTCAAAAAGATTTTGACTATTTATGGCTAACCTCTTTCATATAGGATTGAGAATCAGCTTGCAGATTACCACATCTAAGTAAATCAAGAATAAGAGAAGAAAATACAATGGCATTTAAAATACTTAGAACTAAAAGAGTATGAAAACACAACATGTCAAATCCTGTGTGATGCAACAAAACAGTAATGTTTATGTTACAAAAAGAGAAGCTAAAATACACAATAGTCAATAAAATATTGAAGGAGAAGAACAGTTAGATGACTGACACCACACAACTTCAAGACTCACTATAAAGCTACAGTAATCAAGAGAGTATAGTATTGGTGATAGGTAGATCAATGAAACATATGGGAGCCCAGAAACAGACTCACGTAAATATAGTCAACTGATCTTTGACAAAGACCCTGTTTCAACAAATGGTGCTGGAACAACTGGACACCCACATGCAAAAAATGAATTTAGACACAGACCATACACACTTCAAGAAAATTAACTCAAATGGATAAGACACTTAAATGTAAAAGAGTAAAACTATAAAACCCTTAGAAGGTAACACAGGAGAAAACCTAGATGACCTTGGACATAGTAATGCCTTTTTAGATTCAGCTCCAAAGAACTGGTCCATGAAAAATATCATTGACAAGCTGAAATTTATTAAAATTAAAAACTTCAGCTCTGAAAGAAAATGTTAAGAGAATTAAAAGACAAGCCACGGACTGGGAGAAGATATTTGCAAAAACACACCTGATTAATGACTGTTATTCAAAATATACAAAGAATTCTTAAAACTTCAGTTTTACAATAGCCAAGACATGGAAGCAACCTAAATGTCCATCGACAGATGAATGGATAAAGAAGTTGTGGTATACATATATACCATATATATATACACACATGCAATGGAATATGTGTGTGTGTGTATATATATATATAGTATATATATATATATACACACACCATATATATATACCAGGATATATATATATATATATATCTGGTGTGTATATATATATATATATATATATGTATATATATATATCTGGTATATATATATATATATATATATATATATATATATATATATATATGCAATGGAATATTACCCAGCAATAAAGAAGAATGAAATAATACCATTTGCAGCAACATGGATGGACCTAGAGATTTTCATACTAAGTGAAGTAAGCCAGACAAAGACAAATATCATTTGAAATCATTTATATGTGAAATGTTAAAAAAAAACAAAACAAATGAATTTATATACAAAACAGAAATAGACCCACAGACATAGAAAACAAACTTATGGTTACCAAAGGGGAAGGAGGGAGGGATAAATTAGGAGCTTGGGATTAACATATACACACTACTACATATAAAATAGATGACCATCAAGGATCTACTGTATAGCACACAGAATTATACTCAATATTTTTAAATAACCTATAAGGGAAAAGAATCTGAAAAAGATTTATATATATATATATATATATATATATATATATATATATATATACACACACATACATATATATATAATTGAATCACTTTGCTGTACACCTGAAACTAACACAACATTGTAAATCAACTATACTTCAATTAAAAATAAAAAAACACTTCATGATAAAATAAATGAATTTAAAAATGGGTCAAAAATCTTAATCATAGAAGATATGCAGATGGCAAAGAAGCATATAAGATGCTCCACATCATATGTCATCAGTAAATGCAAATTAAAACAACAATGAGATACCACTACATACCTATTAAAATGGCCAAATCTGGAGCACTGACATCACCAAATGCTGGCAAGGATATGAAACAAGAGGCACTCTCATACATTACTGGTGGGAATGTGAAATGGTACAGCAACTTTGGAAGATAGTTTGACAGTTTCTTACAAAACTATGTCTTACAAAACTAAACATAATCTTACCATGCTTCTTGATATTTACCTAAAGGAACTGAAAATTTATATCTACAAAAAATCTGCACACAGATGTTTATAGCAGCTTTACTCATAACTGCAAAAACTTGAAAGCAACAAAGATGTCCTTCGATAGGTGACTGGATAAATAAACGGTGGTACATCCAGACAACAGGATATTATTCCACAATAAAAATAAGTGATCTATCAAGAAAAGACATGGTATACAATGGAATATTACTCAGCCATAAAAAGAAACGAAATTGAGTTATTTGTAGTGAGGTGGATGGACCTAGAGTCTGTCATACAGAGTGAAGTAAGTCAGAAAGAGGAAAAACAAATACAGTAGGCTAACAAATATATATGGAATCTAAGGGAAAAAAAAAAAAAAGGTCATGAAGAACCTAGTGGTAAGACGGGAATAAAGACACAGACCTACTAGAGAATGGACCTGAGGATACGGGGAGGGGGAAGGGTAAGCTGGGACAAAGTGAGAGAGTGGCATGGACATATATACACTACCAAAAGTAAAACAGATAGCTAGTGGGAAGCAGCCACATAGCACAGGGAGATCAGCTCGGTGCTTTGTGACCACCTAGAGGGGTGGGATAGGGAGGGTGGGAGGGAGGGAGGCGCAAGAGGGCAGAGATATGGGGATATATGCATATGTATAATTGATTCACTTTGTTATAAAGCAGAAAGTAACACACCATTGTAAAGCAATTATACTCCAATAAAGATGTTAAAAAAAAAACACACACACACAACACATAAAAAAAAAAGAAAAGACATGGTGAACCTTCAATGCATATTTCTAAGAGAAAGAAGTCAATCTGAAAAAAACTAAATACTATATGATTCCAATTATATGACATTCTGGAAAAGGTGAAATTATGGAGGTAATAAAAAGATCAGTGGTTTCCAGGGGTGTATGGGGGAAATGTTGAATAGGCAGAGCACAGAGGATCTTTAGAACAGTGAAAATATTCTGTACATTCTATAATGATGGATACATGTCATTATACATTTGTCCAAACCCACGGAATGTACAACTCCAAGAATGAACCTTAGTAAACTATAAACTTGAGTGATTATCATGTGTTAATGAGGGTTCATTCTTGATAAAAAAAAAAAAAAACATGCACCATTCTGATGAGTGATTTTGATAATGAGGGAAGCTATGCATGTATAGGGGCAGAGAATATATGGGCAATCTCTATGCCTTCATCTCAGTTTTGTTGTAAACCTAAAACTGCTCTAAAAATAAAGTCTTAAAAAAAACACTGGTATAAACCAAAAAGGGAAAGAGAGAGAGAGAAGCTGAAATATTAAAATCAGTGGCCAATATAAGAAGTCAGGTGAAGAATAAACAGAGAGTAGAAAGATAGGACAATAAAAATTAAAGTGCAAATCAATAAAACAAAGATAAATACAATCAACAAAGTCAAAAGTTTGTTTTTTGAAGTACTAACAAACCAATCCACTTGAAAGATTGATCAAGAATGAAAAAAGAGAATAAAAAGTATTATAATTAAAAACAGAAAAATCAGAGATAAAAAACACAAGGGAAATTAATAAAACCTTTTCACAAGAAACCTTACGAATCTTTTGCTTAGCTTTTTTGAATGATTTACTAGAACCTATTCAAAAAAATATTTAAAGGCCCAAATATCAATGAATAGGAATGAATGATAAATTTAACAAATGTTTTTATCAGCATCTGTGGAGATAATCCTAAGCCCTCTTTCTTATATCTATCACCATAAGAAACAACAGTTTTTCTAAAATTGAACCATGTTTGCATTCCTGAAATAAACCCAAGCAGGGGATGTACTGTATTTTTTAATGCTTTAATTATTTTGCAGATATTTTATTTAAGATTTTCCATCAACATTAATAAGATATGTTTGCCTGTAGTGGGTTGTTTTGGTTTTAATTCTTTTCTTGTTTTGGTAACAGACTAATGGTATATTCACTACATACAAACGATTTATATGTTGTCATTTTTCTATGCCTCAGAATACTTTAGTCTTCTGAATATATAGATTTGGGAGAATTGTCCTAAGAAGCCATCTGGGCCTTGTTTACCATTTTTTGTTAAAAAAAATGGTAAACCTTTTCCAGAAGTTCACTGAAAATCTCTTTTCATGTGTCCTATATTCCTCACAAACCAAAAACAATAAAAAGGAATGAGGTCACTCTGACCTATTAAACCTTTACAGGAGCCTTCACAAAAGTACATGCACTATCACAGGAGGGTTAAAAAATATCAAGGTTTTCTTACCAAGGCAGAGTAAAGGACAGATGTTGACTAGTCAACCAGCTATATCTACCACAGGATAACTGTGAATTTTTTTTCTCCTTTTAAACTTAATTTCTTTTATTTCAGTCAACTTCTATAGAAATTACACTTTCTTTAACTCACAGCCTATTTGATATACTAACAAGCTTTCTGTAGTGTTTTTTATGTCACATCAAAGTAAGATTTGGAAAATTACAGAAGTATGACTAAGCTAAGAGGATAAGCTAGTCTGAAAGCTCAGTTAGGGAGAGACAAGAAAATTAACTGGTGGAATATAATACGTACTATGAGAGAGTTGCATTATTAGCAAAGGCTGTTAGTGAGGTAGGTATAAAAAAACAGGATGACAATAGAAAGTAGAGTGAAGAGAACAGATCAAGTAAAGAACATGCAGATTATGAGAGAGATTGGGCATATTTGTAGGGCATGCTTTTTAGGTTTAAGTAAAATGTTTTGTCTTTTGATTTTCTTTCTTTTTCAAGAACTGGGACTAGAAGGTACTATTACAGATCTACTATACCTTCTCAGAAATTCATGGGGCCAATGGGCTCTAAATTTCAAAAATTTTCAGATTTTTTTAAAGCTTCATACATGTTATATAGCATAACACTTTCAGTTGAGTCCAGGGGCACCTCTCAGTGAAACACATTCATATTACTTCAGCAAAATATAAGCATATCCACATGTGTTGGGCTTTACAAAGACTATAAATGGATTTATTTCATTTCTGGTTTGGTTTTATCAACACCTGAGTTCAGGTTGGCTAAGCTAAGGTTTAGCTGCTCAAATAGTTTAGGAACAAAACCCACTTTTTAGAATGTTTGGATTTTGGTATAATGAATATAAGACTGTGGTTGCACTGTTATTATAAATGCTACAAGTAATAATATACTTCTAATATAAGCTAATATAAAATTAAGTGCTTGCTGTAAGTCAGATAATTTGTCTATAAGTAGTTGTAGCAAAACTTTACCATAGTCATCCAAATGTGGTTCCTCTGTGTTCATAAAGATATTTTAAAATAAGTTTTCCAACCATATAAAAATACAGTGATAATGAAAATTCCTTTGGTAGAGAAAGAATTAAGTGGATTGCTCTTTTATTTCCTTTTATTGAAACTTAATAACAAAAACTTCTAACTTACATTTGAGCTATAAAAAATTGAGGATTCAGTCAGTTAACACTTGGAAATAAAAGCAAGGAGTGTGACAGGCAACATTTCTAGCTTTCATTCTCCATCAGTTGAGGGAAGAGAAGATAGCACTTAAAAATAGAATGGCTTGCTGAGAAATGCGCATTTCATTGTTTCATGGAATTTAAGATTCAGTATCTTATTAATTTTGTCTGATTTTAAATCTTATATGGACCATGAATAGATTAGTAAATGAAATTACTTTGAACGGATTAGAAATGTATACATCATGTACTCCTTTGAAAGTCTCACACAGCTTAGACAAGGAGATGTTTTTGTTCAGGGAGTTTACATTGCCAGCATTCATTTTATCACTACAAACTTGCTTTCGAGTTTCTCAGTACCTTTAATAAATATGAAGTATTTTTAAAGTGATTTTTAAAAACCCCACTATGATACTCAATTTTTAAATTTTTAAAAAACTTTAAAAAAATTTATATACAATTTTTAAAGGTTACATTCCATTTACAATTATTACAAAATATTGGCTATATTCCCCATGTTGTATAATATATCCTTGAGCCTATTTATACCCAATAGTTTGTACCTCCCATACCCTCACCCCATATCATCCTTCCCCCCAACAAGCTATGAAATCTGAGCTTGATTTTCTTGTGCAAATATAGGTTTCAGCTACACCACATTGGGAAATGGACACAATAAATTACCCAGTCCAGAGACTTGCTGAGAATTGTAATTTCTTCAAATTAATCTAATTGTCCCAAAACTTAAAAGGATTCACAATGCACATAATATACTTATTAAAAAACATATAGAAAATATAATAAGTAGAAAACAATAAAATAGGAATATATATTTTAATTTTACCGCTTAAGTCAAAGACTCTGAAATAAGATTTCAGGTATTAACCTAATAATTCATTCCCCTACCGGGGCTAGCATATTTTTCTTAAGTTTAATACCACTGCTATTAAGAGGGTTTTTCTCATGGTCAAATAAGTATATTAACTTTCTTGAATAGATAGATAGATAGATAAATAGATAGGATTACCATAGTTACATTCTAAGCATCAACTGATCTCTACGTCCTATGTTCTTCAAATTAATATGTATTTATGCATTTATATAGGTGCAAGTATGTAATTATATTAATGCTGTAAACTCACCATTAAAGTCATTCTTAAAGCCTGGCACGTGTATTCTTAACGCTTCTTGATTATCCAACACATGCATAATTCTATAAATAAAAAAAAAAAGAAAAAGAAGAAATAAGGAAAAATGGGTGAAATAATTGAATGGCACATGCTATGATGTGATAATTTAAAAACAGTGATTACCTCAGTTATTGAATTTTACTTAAAGTGCTTAACCACAGTATCAACTGGTAAAATAGGATTTGAAACATGGCTTAGGACTTACAGAGAATTTGGACTTTCTTCTACTTCTTCCTACATTGAACTAAGGCAACCCAGTCACAAACAGAAATGTCCTATGCCTCTGCTACACAGAATAGCTGCTGCTACTGCTGCATCTTAATCTAGAAAGGGAGGAGCAAATATGATGTGAAGAAAATAAAATACTTTTTCTTAATTATTCACAGAGAGGTAGGAAGTTCCTATTTTGGAGACCAGGACAAGAAATTGGAAATAACCCACTGCACCACTGTTGGTTCAAAACCTTGAAAGCTTCCCAGGTGAAATTTGAAACTAGCTCCCATACATGGAGGGCAAGAATAAACTGAAGAAAGAGGTGGGCCACTCTAGATTGGTAGGTGCCAGGTTTAATAAGTAAGGGAACTTACAAACAAGGCTTGTCTTTGATGGCCACAAATTGAGTAGAACTCCACACCCGCCCACCAGAACCTTAAAAGTTTATGAAAGGGCCTTAACTGGATTTAGTCGCATATACAGTCCAGGTTGTCTCAGCAACACATTGCTTTCTCAAGGCTAAATCCATGAAAATGGTTCCCACAGTGGGAAAGGTGGGCAGAGCATACATCCCGAGGAGAAGGGAAATGGGTAAGGATCCTCTGATTGTCAGGGTCTAACTCTTGGTTCAACCAGTGGTCACGTCCTCTGGATCACCTCCTCCAACAGCAAAGTCACCAGATTATAGTAACAGGATCAGAATGTCTATGTTATCTCAATGGTCTCTGTCTAGCTTCAACAGGAGATCATCAACATAATTTTAAGAAGTTCTGAACAAGGCTAAAGCCTTGTTCCCTAAAGGAATGCACTCTGTTAACGACCGCTCTAACACTAGTGATGGCCCACAAGGGAAAGGCATCACAAGAGAGTAGATAGGTCCAGGATCTAGAATAAGAGTGTCTGGTTTTATAACTAAGTTCTACCATTTAGTAACTGTGATCATGAACTAGGTATTTTACACCTCCAGGTTTCAGTTTACTTATCTTTATAATTGGAATACTAATAGTATACTTTTTTTTTTTTTTTCTTCCCGGACCAGGGCTCAAACCCGTGTCCCCTGCATTGGCAGGCTGATTCTTAACCACTGTGCCACCAGGGAAGTCCCTAATAGTATACTTTTTAAGGATTAAATTAATTAATCAATACAAAAGCACTTAGGTGAGTTCATGATACATAGTAATGCTAGTTGTTGGAGGTTCTGTTAGTGTTACTATTTTCTCATCAATTCAACACGTATTAGCTACTTTATACTACAGCATGGAAATCTGTATGTATGTAAGTATTGTATGTAACTGTGCATGTATATGGACATGTGTATAGATATTATATATATACCATCTACAAAATATGCATATAGATGTTACATATACTACGTTTTAAGATATAGTGTCTTTTCTTCTGTAACAGGGAGAGAAGCAAAGTCATAAAAGAAAAATATTGGCATTGATGGCAGAGAAATTTGGGACCAAAAAATGTTACTTAATTGTCATAAATCATGCTCACATTCCTTTTCTATAAAATATGATCCAGTTGCAAATTCACAGCTTAATTATGAAGATTACATGAGATAGCAAATCTAAAATGATTTTCTAAAGGCATGAAACAAAGTGTGTGTGTTTATTAATTGACTACAGAAGTCTATGGAGGATTTCTCCAACCTTAAAATTTCCAAACAATACAGATAGATTAGATAGATAGATAGATAGATAGAAATAGATGTTTCCTATCATTTACAAATGTCTGTAAAGATTATATTTTACTCCAGTGTTACACTGAAAGTTTTACTAACTCAATTTAATATAACCAATCATAATATTTTCCAATAACTAAAACAACACACTGTGGTGTTGCTTAATTTTTCATAAACAGTGCCTTCTTAGAAATTCTTCAATAGCGATTTTGTTTTTTGTATTAAACACTACATATTACATATGAACATGCAGGATTCATGAAAGAGGCAACAAAGAGATTGTTCTACAAGCACGATATTAACTTTTTATATCTTGACCATTATTTCCAATGCTATGTGCGGTTTCTACTTATTTGACTGCTTTAGAGATAATTCCATTTGAACTAATATAAAAACAACATATTTAATGTGTTAAGTGGAACTTCATGAAGAAATGGTTGATGTCAATAACAATTTAGCTCAGAAACATGATTATTAAATAATTTCATATAACGTGTACTTAATTGTGTTTACAATCTTGTGTGATCTTTGAACACTTTGAGACCCCAGAAGACTAAGGAAATGAGCTGGGACAAATTTCTGAAAATAAAAAAATGAATACAGTGAAGAAAAATTTAAATTTAAGGTACACTTTAGGGAGTTTCATTGGACTTTGAACGTATTTTTCCACAAACTTTAAAACTTTCTTAAATTAATATTTTATGTGCTATAGAGTAATTTTATACTAAATTTTATGTGAAAACATGCAATTAAATTGCATTTAATGGCTTAGAAAAGAAAATTCCAAATGATTTTTCTGAAGATTTAGCACTTTTAACATTCACCAGTAAGTTTTTTGCTAATTGTGCCGTTTCTGAGAATTTTAGGAGTTCTTGACATTAGATCTCTATTACTTTCTACATCTCACGCAAATATATTCTTATTAATATAAAAATAACATATGCCTCTATTACTTGCTGTACTTTATGTCCTAGGCACTTTGTCTCCTCTTGTTTTTGGCTGAATACATTTTAAATACATTCCAAAGAAAATGAAGATTTAAGTGGGAGATTATGTAAAAGGAGAGAAAGAAAGGCAGTGGGCTAGAATAGTTTGTATTATTTGTACTATTCTTTGCAGTAATATATTTAATCTTTTTTAATCCACTTGAAATGATACAAACTATGACATGACAGCAAAGAACAAGCACTCCTTTCTAAAACATGAACCACCAAATCAGTTTGCCCTAGAACATGTTTGGTGGAAATTCCTGTTTGTGGGTACTAAGGGAAATTTTCACTGTGATTAGTTTACTCATGTGCTGAGTACTATAACGAAAATGTTGCAACTGTTGCTGTGGCTTTTGCTGCTACTTCCTGGACACTGTTAACAATGGTTTTCTGGTATCATTCATTATTATAGAACTTTTAACAGCACATGTTTTCCTTCCCAAGAAAGCATATTTTTGATGTTGCAGGTATACAAACATACAGCTGTTTCTAAGTTTGATTGTATAGAAGGAATCTTGACTCTGCCACTTTATGTAACCTTGGGTAAATTATGTAATGCCTCTAAGTTTTATTGTCTTTATTTATAAAGTGAGATATCAAAAACTCAAAGTTTTTGAAATTATTGAAAAAGAAAATGCTTTCTAAATTCTTAGTATAGATCTTGTCACATAGGATGTACTCTCTCTATTCCACCTGAAGTATACTATTGATCAGATTCTAGTCTACAATACTTTAGCTCCGCTGAAGAATGACAGCCACAAGCATGAATTTTACTATGGGTTATAAAAAGATACTATATAAACTCCTCACTCAAAAATTGTTCCTCAGCAATAGATATCTTTGGTGCAAGTACTTAAATAACACTTTTCCATGTCAGTTGTAACCCTCATCAAGGTTCTGTGTCAAGTACTGAAAACTGCAATGATAAAAGCTTAATTCCTATTACTCTGTGAAAAGCTGTTGTCATCACTTATAATTTAAAATTGTTTTTAACCCTGAATAATCTGAGTTGTACACCCCCCCCCCCCCCCAAATATATGGTTCAATATGAAAATTTTTGTTTACCCTCCTCAAATTCACATTTTTAGCTTTGGCTTTATAAAATCTAGACAAAGGAAAGCACTGTCAATAGTAGGTTATAAAATTATTTTACTTAGATCAAACAGGACCATAAGGCACTAGACAAATTATATTTGGGAATAAAGCAATTCAGACTGACTATACTTTAGTGCTCTGAAATCTCAACACTTTTTCTTGGGACTAATGTAAGATTTCTTTTTCATTATTTGATTTTGATTCGGTTTGTATGTTCCCAGTTCTCTCAAGTGCTGGTCTTAAAAGCTGAGGAGCCCGATGCAGGATAGAAGCTCTAGGTTTTGATTTTACTAGGCTCAGGGTGGGGTTTATGGAAAAACTGTGTCTCAGCCGTTCCTATCTGCTTCATTGTCATTTGCCCTGTGAAGGGGTCACGCTGCCAGTTTTTAGGCTTTAGTCAGAGGAAATTGTTCCACATACTGTATAGCTGTAGATCCAGAGTGTCTGTGGGAAAAGGTGAGTTTAGGATCTTTCTATGTCACCATCTTGAGCCAGAATCCTGTATGTTCCCAGTTCTAATACAAATTCCTACATGGTCTAGGATCAGCTGATTATACAGATGGTATCTGCTGTTGAAAGTGCTGACAACTTTCAAGTCTTCTTCCCTCCTTTTAAACTCACTCTGGAGACTAGAAGCCTAGTTATTTCACCAGTAGGAGAAAAACCTTCGTTTTGTAGGTTTGGAGCTGATTATATACAAGTATTTCAGAATTTTAAATAGACTTTCTGTTACAAATGAGGTCCAGGTTGTAAAGACAGTTATCAGATAACATATGGCAAATTCAGTTTTTCTTTCTTGTACTTGAAATTTATTCTTGCTATGGTATCACTGCTACTCAAAAGCCTCTGCTTCTGAACGCTCACTATGCCCACTTCTTAGTCAGCATGTCTCCATGATCTTAGTGTCTTTTCTCTGTTCATCAATATTTGTAACAGCTCTTAAAAAATGGGGGGGGGAAAGCTTATCATTTTTTAGACATATACACTTAAAAACTTACCACATTTATTTCATTAATGTTGATTAAATTTTAGGTCATAAATTACTAATGGATTAAGATTTTTCATTTAACATAAATTTTACACCAGCCCCTACATCTTACTAAACTATTAGAAACAATATTTTCAATGGATATCTGCATTCTAGCTTATTTTCAAAATATTTCATCCTGTAGAAAACTTTCAAAGGGAAGTTCACTTTTCTTGTTAATAATTTGTTATATGGCTATCTGGACTTTTGGTGGTTAGTCAGTTTTCTGAAAACACTTTATGGAGAAGGTACTAGCACCATAAAATTTAAATTTATTATTCATTGCTTGAGAGCTTTCACCTATTTAGAAATGAGCCCACAGGACCACTTCTCATAAGAAGGATAATGAATATGTAGAAACTTTTTATTCTATAATTTTTAGCATATTACTTTAAAGATTGTTTCTATAGAGATTTCATGATTCCAGGATATAATATTCAAAGTGAATGAAGCATAGATGAATATCCATAACCTAGGCTTAAGTTCTCAATCAGTATATCAAGTTCATTTTTAAAAAATGTTCTGTAGTGAATATGCATACTGTTGCACTGATACGTATCCACTAGAACAAGGAGGTAAGTAGCATACTACTTATGGCTCTAAGTGAGAAATTTGGTTCAGAGTCAAGTTTGCACTCAAAAAAAGATCTTATGGTTACAGGTACATGTAAGCATCCAGGGCAAGAGTTCTATTCAAATGGTAAGAGAATGCTTAGGGTAGACAAAAGGAAGATGGCGGTTAATACAGATGCTTTTATAAGTAATGTACAACATTAAATTATTGTATTATTGATAGATTTTCATTATTCCTCATTTATATAGTGTGTTAAAATATTTAATTTTCTCTCATGTGTTATCAAAAATTTGGTAATCAGCAACAAGGACGTACTGTCTAACACAGGGAACTCTGCTCAACATTCTGTAATAACCTAAATGGGAAAAGAATTTGAAAAAGAATAGATACACGTATGTGTACAACTGAATCACTCTGCTGTACACCCGAAACTAACACAACATTGTTAATCAACTATGCTGCAATATAAAATAAAATAAAAGTTTTTTAAAAATTTAAATCGTATACAAAAAAATTTTGGTGATCAGTAGTATAACAGAAGCATGCAAAAAGTTGAAAACCTTTATCTAAAGGTGCATGTGAGAAGAATTTTTCACATGTGTGTTTATTGGACTTCTCTGAAACCTCTGAAATAATAATAAATGTACATTTCTAAGTGTAATTTGGAGTTTCCACAGGACTTATTATAACTTATTATAGGAAAACTATAAAGTGGTTTTGGGGTTATTTAGTTTTACTTGCTTGTTACTATGCTGTGAAACAAGACAAAAAATATTTTAAATACATGTATCAAGTTGCTCTTGTTATTTGAATTTAATAGTAACAATCAATATTTTTAAACAATGTATTTTAATTAACATATGATATTACATATTAGTCATAATTTTGTCATTTTCACTCTTCTACTCTATCCCCCAAATTCACCCCACAGCAATTATAATCAAATTGATTTTAATATAGGAACACTCATTCTCCAACTGAACGTCTATGTTTTTTAACATTTCAGATATTTATACGCATGTATTAATAAGCAAAGAATATCGTGTCACAAACTGATGGGAGAAATTCATTATGATATTATTTTTTACTGGAATATAAATTTATAATAATGGGAAAACTGCACATAACTTTACATAATTTATTAACATTTTAGTTCATTTCTTAATTTTCTTAAAATATAAATGACTTCAAACTTAAACAGTTTGAAAAATTAGCCAGAAAAATTACATATGGTTTGAAAAGAACCTTCACCTACATATTTTGTCTATGTATTTTCTTATTGTAAATTATTTAGTACATACCTACATAAAAATTGGTAGCCCATAAATTCTGTTGATGATGATGTTTACTCTCACAGGAATTACTATTGTAATTGGTACCTTCTTATATGCATATTTCATCTTAGAAATTCGAAGTTGATTACTATTTTGGAATCATTTAAATTTTCTCAATTAAGTGCTGGTCATTGAAAAATCACATGTTATTTTGAACTGATCATATAGAAAACAATGCCAAATTCTAATCATGGGCTTAGGTAGAGTATGCCTTAGGACTGCTGCTTCTATTAGAAATGTCTTAACATATATATCATTAGCATATCAAGATGGATAGTAGTTTGCTACAACTCAAATTTATTATCTATTTTGTTAAGTTTATGAATGGAATATTTTTGTAAGGAGCTATATCTAAAGGATGACATAATAATTAGGATTTGTTTAACACCCCTAAGTGTTTCATAATACATTTCTATTTTCTTCTTTGATATTTTCATCAACGTTAAAAATCAGGACTTAATTTTAATTCATTATTTAGAGGAGAAAACAAATAATAAAAGGGCAATGTAAAACAGAGGAACATTGGTAAGACTGTAGTTGTGGCAATCACAGAACTGCACTCTGCAGGTCTCCCTTCAGGAGAAACTTGCTGCAAGGAATGTAGAGAACCAACAGCCTTCACCTGCTCCACCTTCTGGGTTTCACTACCTCCTTGGCTCAGGCCAAGGCCATGCTCCCTGGGTGTTCCCATCTAGTGACTGAGCCTGGTGGGATTCCTAGAGCTGAGCCGTCCCGGCCTAACAGGGGACTATTCTAATGGGTAATCTTTGTTCTGGGACTCCCTGTTGGCCTGGCCGAGACTTTCTCCCGGCTGTACTGCAGTCTAAGGCTCTCTCTACTCCGTGTTCCTTCCTTTTCCTCTTGAACAAATGTCAGACCAACACCGCAGGCTGCACGTTCTCTCTGCCTACTTCTGCTCTTCCCCTTCTCTATCTACACAGGAATTTTCCCAAAGAAATCTCCTGTAAGCCTAGTCCTGCGCTGATATCTGCAACATGGAGGGCCTGAGATGATACTGTGGCTAATTACCTTCATGGACAGTAGAGATAGATTTACACTGGTAGGACTAGAGGTAATTGAGAAGTGTTGTCCAGCTAAAATATTAAATCCTATTACAGAAATAGAGTATAAGAGTTCTGCTTCTAGAAATGATAAAGAAACATATTGCATACTAACATAATTACAGGGACAACTAGAAAAGCTTCACAAAATTTGAAGGAAAAAATCTGTTTGAAGAACCAGAAAACCATTAAAATATTAAGAATTTTTAAGTACAGACCTAGAGAGAAAAGAACAATGAGATAAGCACAACATTCTAAGTATTTTTACAATAGAAGCATTTCAGAAAGTAACAATGGACCAAAGGTTGGGATATAATCACACAAATAAACTATTTACTTTCAAGCTAAATACTGTTTATAAAAAGCTCAAAGATTAGTTTTTGTATTTCAGTGTGTAATAATTATGTGAATTTGAGCAAGCTATTAACCTCAATTTTCTCACTGTGAAGTGGGTGAAATACTAACATACTACCTAAGTCTATTATGATAATTTTTTTTTTTATTGTACTTGAACATTTGTTACTTTTTTTTTTTAATTAATTTTTTAATTTATTTATTTTCGGCTGCGTTGGGTCCCCATTCCTGTGCGAGGGCCCCCTCTAGCCGTGGCAAGAGGGGGCCACCCCTCATCACGGTGCGCGGGCCCCCCACTATCGCGGCCTCTCTTGTTGCAGAGCACAGGCTCCAGATGCGCAGGCTCAGTAGTTGTGGCTCACGGGCCCAGCTGCTCCGCGGCATGTGGGATCTTCACAGACCAGGGCCCGAACGTGTGTCCCCTGCATTAGCAGGCAGACTCTCAACCACTGAGCCACCAGGGAAGCCCCATTATGATAATTTTTGAGATAATATTTCTAGTGCTCTGAGAAGACAGTCCAATACATATTAAGCACTAAGATTTTGTTAAAGATCTAAAATAAGTGAAATTCACACATGCACGTGTATATTCCCTAGAAGACACTATTTTATTTAAAGCTGTCATTATTTTCACAAAAAGGTTCTTCTCTCAAATGACTTTTGAGGTTCACTCATAAAAATTCATCAATAATTATTCTTGGGTAGAAAGTACAAAATGTATATACTCTCATAATATTCTGTGGTATATATTTAGAAACAATTTTTTTCAAAACTGAGACGAAATATAATCTCTGAAGTAGTGCATCAGAAATTTTAATTAGTGGTATGCCATAAAGACAAACATTTCAAGTGGTTGCTTATTACTCTGTATGTTAGAATATGCATTTTTTGTGATGCAAATTTAGCTATAATGTGATCAATTACTTATGTAATTTGACTTGATTATACTAAACACTATTGTTGTTACTCAGTTTGGAGCTATCTTCTGGAAAACCTACTATAATTTGGAAAAAATGCTGTGTCTTACTTCATAGGCATATTATGTCAGTGTGGCTTTGCGTATTTTTAACCATAGGAATGGGTGAAAAACTTCTGTATTGTGTAAATGTCTTTTTTCTACTGAAACAATTTATAATATTGTTTTGACAATGTTTTTTTTTTTTTTTTAAGAATGCACCTATCTAATTGTATTGGAACAAAAGGTATATAGTATTTTTCAGTTTTAAAATGTCATAAAATATTCATTAATTATTTCTTGCAATTATCCTATTAAGTCAGCATTAATATTTTCATTATGCAAATGATGCATAACGAAATTGAATAATATAAATGAATCAAAGAAGTATGAATAATTAAACAAAGTGAATGATTGTAGTGTTTTTTTTTTAACATCTTTATTGGAGTATAATTGCTTTACAATGTTATGCTAGCTTCTGCTGTATAACAAAGTGAATCAGCTATATGTATACATATATCCCCATATCCCCTCCCTCTTGCATCTCCCTCCCACCCTCCCTGTCTCACCCCTCTAGATGGTCACAAAGCACAAGGGGAGGGGGAAGGGTAAGCTGGGACTAAGTGAGAGAGTAGCACTGACATATATACACTACTAAATGTAAAATAGATAGCTAGTGGGAAGCAGCTGCATCGCACGGGGAGATCAGCTCGGTGCTTTGTAGTGTTTATTCTGTGGTCTACCATTGTAAAGTTTCACTGTTTCCTGAATAATGATGTTGGACTGTAGTAAACCTTTTCCTCACATAAAAAAAGTAATGATTTATGACATTATTAATTGTCTAAATGCCATCTGGACAGATGCGCCATTTCATTCTGAAATTAATTTTCAAAAAGTATACAGGCATTTCATAAATCATAATTTATTTCTAGCTTCATACCATATTTGGTCAGCTGGCTATTATTTGCTAGCCTGCTGGCACTGATAATTTGGATCAGTTTGTATTTCAAATCACTCAGGAACTTAATAGCTTATAAATGTTTACACTGGGACCAAAATGGAGAAGAAAACAATTTTTGAAGGAAAACATCAGTTTGTACACCAGTCCTGGACAACACCAAGTAATGTTGGCTTCACTTTTTATTATTGGTTTCAATCTCTCTGTAGTTGAAGCCAATTCCTCATACAGCCTCCCTTTCCATAACAACCTACTCTTTGCAAAATAATATCTTTGATATCATGTATCTTCGTGGAAGAAATCAAAACTATTCAGATATAAAATTTCTCATAGATTGCTATAATTTACTCAGTTCGCCCTGTATCTATGCCCTCAGATAGTTGCCTACTATACTGACTCTGAAACTAGTCATGCAAATTACTTTGGTTAATAGTAGTGGCAAATGTGGCACAGCAGAAAGTTGAAAATTGCTTCTACATTGGGATTTTCCCTTTCTTAGTGCTATTGAAATATGCCATCCCATTTGTAAGGAGAAAAAAAAAAAAAGTCTAGGGTAGCCTGTTGCCTGATGAAAAACAATGATCACATCACCCCTGTAACCACTACTAATATGTACTCCAATTGCCAGGCTTAAGAATGAGGCCACCCTAGAACAACCAGGCCTAGATGACCCACCAACTGACCATAGATGTCTAGACAGGACCAGTTGAGGTCAGCAGAGCATAGCCTACATCAGCAGAACTATCTAATCAATACAGAGATTTGTGGGAAATAATGAATGGTGGTTGTTTAAGAAACTAGATTTTGGAGTAATTTGTTATGCAGTTAAAGCTAACAATACAACATAGTTTGTATGGTGAGTCATAAAAAAACTCTCACTCATTGGGACTCTTCTCAAATTCTCAAAGCAAATGTTTGCTAATAAATGTTTTAAATAGCAGCACCTAAGGTCTTTTTTTTCATTGTGGGGTGTGAGGTGGGGAGGTAAGGAAATGCATTGGAACTCCATGTAGAGTCTTATGCTCAGAACTGTGGAAGCCAGAAGGAAATTTTAATTGCTTTTAATGGACATCAATGGTTAGTATAATAAAAAAAACATGCAATACACTAAGTATTTTTAATATTAAAATCTAATGTGTTTATTTATATATATTTTTATTCCTTTAGATAGTAAGTGAATGTTAGATTTGCTGCAATTTTTAATTAATTTAAAATCTTTCTTCAACTTCTATGTCTGATTATTTTATTTCATATTCAGTGCTACCAGAAAATAGAATTTCATAAAAAGAGGAACAGCAGATTTTCCTTTTATTAAGTAGATAATAAGTAACTACTAGTAAATTTTCCAACAATCAGAGTTTTCTGTCACTCTTCCTGGGTCTGAGGGGATAGTAAAAGCTATTCACTGGAAAAGTTTAATGTGGTTTATTGGCAGAAAGTTGCTCCTCTTTTTTATTTACCTTATGTGATAAATTATCAGTTTATTTTCTAATAGCAAGGAAAGAAATAAAGCCGTACTTAATGATTAGCACACAATCACAAAAAACAAAGAGAGTACTAGTGGATTTAAGAAGTCAAATTTGGTGAGGGAAAAGATGAAAACTGTAATGTAAATTGGTTTCTCAGCCAAGTATACAACCTGAGAATATGTATCAAACATGAGCATAGTACTGTATTATCAAGTCCTATTCCTAAGAGTTCAAAAGGGTAAAGTTTTTTTTAATATATATAATTATTATAGTGTTTTCATTGCAAATTTTGTCTTTTACTTTGTAGCCACATAGGCAACACATGCCAGAAGACAAAAAAGAAAAAAAAAAGAAAGTGATAAACTCACTTCTCACTAGTTAGGATGGCTATTATTAAAAACAAAATAAAACCGAAAAAAATAAACAAGTGTTGGCAAGGATGTGGATAAACTGAGAAATTTGGGACACTTCTAAACTGTCGGGAGGAATGTAAAATGGTGCAACCACTGTGGAAACAGTACGGAGGTTCAACAAGAAATTAAAGATAGAACTACCATATGAGCCAACAAATTCGCTTCTGGGTTTATACCCAAAAGAATTAAAATTAGGATCTTGAAGAGTTATCTGCTCTTTCATGGTGCTCATTGAAGTACTATTCACCATAGCCAAATTATGGAAACAACCTAAATATCCATCAAAAGATAAATGGATAAAGAAAATGTAGTATATAAATACAATGGAATATTATTCAGATTTTAAAAAGAAGAAAATTGTCATTTGTGACAATATGGATGAAACTTGAGACCATCATGCTGAGTAACATAAGGCAGTCAAAGAAAAGACAAATACTGCCTGATTCCACTTACATGAGATACCTAAAACAGTCAAACTCATAGAATAAAAAGTAGAGAATAGAATGGTGGCTACCAGGGGCTTGGCGGCAGGAGAAATGGGAAGTTATTCAACTGGTATGAAGTTTCAGTTATGCAAGATGAATTAGTTCTAGAGATTTGCTCTACAGCATACTACATATAGTTAACAATACTGTACTGTGCACTCAAAAATTTGTTAAGAGGCTAGATCTCATGTTAAGTATACTTACCACACACACACAAAAAAAGGACACGAAAAAACTCTTAAAGGTGATGGATATATCTAATACCTTGATTGTGATGATGGTTTCATGGGTGTATGCATATGTACAAACTCATCAAATTGTATATATTAAACAAGTGCAGGTTTTTTTATATCAATTTTACCTCAATACAGTTTTTTTTTTTAATTGAAGTATAGTTGATTTACAATATTGTGTTAGTACCGGCTGTACAGCAAAGTGATTTGCTTATACATACATATGTATACATCTATATTCCTTTTTTTAAATTCTTTTCCATTATAGTTTATTACAAGTTATTGAATATAGTTCCCTGTACTATAAGTAAATCCTTGTTTATCTGTTTTATATACAGTAATACAGTTGTTTTTAAAAAAGGAAAAATCCCTATAAATAAAATTACACATGTTCCAAAATTTTCTTTCATATATTGTTGAGATTCTACCCTTAAAACATTATCACCCTAGGGCTTCCCTGGTGGCACAGTGGTTGAGAATCCACCTGCCAATGCAGGGGACACGGGTTCGATCCCTAGTCTGGGAAGATCCCACATGCCATGGAGCAACTAAGCTTGTGTGCCACAACTACTGAGCCTGTGCTCTAGAGCCTGTGAGCCACAACTACTGAGCCTGCGTGCCGCAACTACTGAAGCCCACATGCCTAGAGTCTGTGCTCCACAACCAGAGAAGCCACCACAATGAGAAGCCCGCGCACTGCAACGAAGAGTAGCCCCCACTCGCCGCAACTAGAGAAAGCCCACGCACAGCAACGAAGACCCAACACAGCCAAAAATAAATAAATAAAATAAATAAATTTATTAAAAAAAACAAACAAAAAAACATTATCACCCTATAAGGTCAGTAAAATGGCTATATGGGAAAAATTAATAATGACTTTAGAAACCAAAAGTCTTTAAAATCATGTATGATCCCAAAACAATAACTTATTTTTCAACAGAATCATCTAATAATCATCCATTCAATGATTTATACTAAAATTAATATTAGTTATAAATTGTTAGGATACCTCATGTAAAGCCAGAAATATATATCATTTATAAAACAACTGAGATATAAAATGAAATAAAGCTGACATTTAAATTTGTCCTTGATGGAACAGTAACAAATATATATGGGCAAAATACATAGTTCATATGGAAAAAATTATTTAGAAATTACTTTAATCCAAGTAATCAAATATGTTACTACTTGTCTTAAACTCTCATGTGGCTCACTCCCTCTTTTCACGTATCTTTTAGCTGCATCTATCTTACAGTTCTAGCATTATAATGCAATTATTTTGCTAATGTTTGTCTTCTCACTGTAACATCCTTGAAGATCAGACCTATTTCTTCTTTATATTTTCATTCCTAGTATCTGGCACAGGTGCTCATAATCAATTGATGATTTAAAAACGATTGCTCAGGGACTTCCCTGCTGATACAGTGGTAAAGAATCTGCCTTCCAATGCAGGGGATGCAGGTTCAGAGGATGCAGGTTCGAGCTGGTGGGGGAACTAAGATCCCACATGCCACGGGGCAACTAAGCCCACGCACCACAACTACTGAGCTCACTCGCCTCAACAAGAGAGCCCACGTGCCACAACTGCAGAGCCCACGTACCCTGGAGCCCATGCACCACAACTAGAGAGAGAAAACCCACACACCACAACTAGAGAGAAGGCCGCCAGCCACAACTAAAGATCCTGCATACTGCAACTAAGACCCGACGCAGCCAAAAAAAAAAAAAAAAAAAAAAAAATTAAAAAAATGATTGATCAATGAATTAATGTTGCCCTGTCAGTTTTCTCATATTTAAGAAAAAAATATATTCTGCTATAAATCCACATGAATGCCATAACACGTTTCTTAGAAGCTTCCATCTCTATCTGAGAGCCTCCATTTAGTTTAAATTTCTCTGTGTAAGGCAGGAGGTGAGGATCTAGTCGAAGGGACCAGATAGAGATTAAAAAATAAGGAAGTAGATGGCAATAAAAGAAATGGAAAGGCAGTCCAAATATAGAATTAAATAAAAGCGCCAGGATACTGTCATATAAATAGTATGGGGAGAAAAATCTAAAAACTTTTGGATTTTTATGGGCCTGTGGATTGCATGGTATATACAGCAAAGTAAGCAGACTTTCATGCTGAGTGCTTTTATTCTGACTCTGTTAACTAACACTAAAACGTAGTTGATGGAAGAAATTAATATTTTAGATAAACTAATGTAATGTAATTAGCATGTAGACTTCATCTAAATAACTGTAGTGTTACTACATCTATTCTAAAATAATTCCAATACAAAATTCTCAAAAACTTGATACTAGCCATGTGAAATTCTCATGAATCACCAGTGAAGATTCATGAAATATTCATTGACCTAAGTTTATAAGCATTCATTAAAATTCACAGATTAGTGTGCTTATGGACAATCTATCAAATCTAGGAACACAAAAGGCCACATTTTAAGAACATGTGGGTTCATGTGCCCTATTTGAAAAGTGAATTTTTATGACTTTTACAGCTTTAGCCATCTAACATATATTCTTACTATGTTATATTTCTGAATCTTTGAGAATAATCTGGATGGTATTTATTTGTGCCAAATAATATATAATTTGATGAAAGAAAATGACATTTAGGTCATTTGCATTTTGTAGAATTAGTTCACACGCACTAAGACAATGTATTTAAGGAGGTTTTGATGAAAGGGATATATGTTAAAGTGAAAAATAAGAAAGAAATGAGAAGTATTTGGGCCAAGAAAAAAATCCTAGGGATTTTTGTTGTTGTTATTGTTTAGCTTGCTTTTATTTGTGTATCTAGTGATGACTCTTTATTGCTAATTACTCCCCTAGTTATATGCATTATCGCTCCCCTTCACATTGTGCTTTCTTCTCCTGCACTAGGAAAAGCATTTAGAACATTTTAACATTTCTTTCTCCAGTTTCACATATTAGAATGAACCAACACCACACAAAATATCAAATCTTTTATCATTGTTCCTAGTTTATATTTAATCACATAAATTTAATGTCCTTTTTGAAATTTATTAGCAGGATAATCTAATTTATTGTTCAACAAAACACACAAATAAATTCAGCTCAACTGAATGAATATTTACGGAGGACCTACCCTGGGTCAAGCAGTGTATCAAGTTGTGAGTATACAAAACTTCTCTCATGTTTTTGGAACTAGATTGTTTAGTGGGGAAAATAGTTTGCATTTAGTAGAAGATATAAAGTTGAAAACTTAAATTTTACATGCTGACCTGTGTCTCCATAAATCTTTAGAGAGTGCTTCTTCCTTCAGAATACACTGAGCAAAAAGACTTCTTATTGCCACAAGTGTCCCCACAAGAATAAAGAAGGAGACGAACAGTGTACTCTGACGTTGACTTCAGTTAAAATACCCTGAACCATCAGTGCAGGGCTACTTAGGTTAGAGGCAAAAGCCACTATCATTTCTGAAATTTGACATGTGCATTATAATGTACACATCCTACACTTAATGTCCTTTCAGCTGGAAATGACTGTTTCCCTGTCAAAATGCTTCAAAAAGATTCACTGTTTACTTTTCACAGAAGACTGAAGCTTTGACCTTGGGCTATCAGTTCCTAGACAGTTCTGCTATAAGGATCACAAAATAAGTGCCTCTGCCGTATCCAGGTTCCAAGGTCTAATATATATCACCTGCTTTTCAATCTCTATTATGGAAAACAAACAAACAAACCCCCAAACAGAAAATTCATATTTCATTATAAGGGACAAGTGGAAGTATGGAAAAGAGACCAGTAGCATTGATGAGTTTGCATGTCAGGGACATATTTTTTCTTCTGCTCAAAGAAAATATAATTAGAAATTAACTCATCAATCACACGACCTAGTTTAGAGGTACCATAGGTATGCAACTTTATGGAATTCCAAAGAGAACAATTTATAGAATTCTCTTTTAAAATTTTCAAATAGATGTTCAATTATATTTTCAAATGCTTCTCATGTTCTTTGCATCAGAAATGAATATTTTAATTTCATATTAATTTTTCTTTATAAAATCAACCATATGTTCCCACCAAACAGTTTTAAAAATAGGAGAACTGGAAGATTAAGAGAGAAGACAGAAAGAATCTCAACATATTTTGGTTATTATTCATTTTTACATATCTGCATGCTTCTAAAAGGAATATTTTGAAAATATTAAGCTGATTTATTTTTCATTCTCTCTAAATAATATTTCATTGTTGCTTCCCAAAGATTTGTTAATTTCACAGAGATTATCGAAAACCTATCTTTTTTTAAAGAAATAAATGGGTTTTATAAATTCTGTCATTTGCTGAATGTATATCTATGATGAAGTTAGAAGGTTTCCCATAGAATCATATCACATAGGGAAGAATTAAGGATACGAGTGTGATAGTCAATTTTATACACATAACTTAGCTAGGCCAAGGTGCCCAGATATTTGGCCAAACATTATTCTGGATGTTTCTGTGAAGGTGTTTTTGGATGATATTAAGATTTAAACCAGTAGATTCTGGATTCAAATTCTCACTTGGCCTTCCTTGACACCTGAGGGGGAAGGTTCTATAGGTGGGGGGTGAGAGCTCCAGCTTCCCACTGTGCCTCCATTGATTCATCCCTGGTTGAGAGGGGTAAGAGTACCTCATTACCTCAGGCCAAGTGGCCCCCCCCCGACACCACAAGGAGAAAGAAATGATGATCTATTTTCTACTGACTGGTAGTCAAAGTTCTAACTCCCACTAGGCCTCCTCTGATACCACCCCACCTGGGAAGGAGAGGTGAAAGTGTGCCTCATTAATTCTGGATGGGGGTGTGAATTCCAGGTCCTCCTGTGGTCTCCTCTGTCACCAGAATTGGTGCCTCACTGGAGGCTCTATCTGGTGGGATGCAAGCTCTGACTCCCTACTGTCCTTGCCTGACACCACTGTAGCACAGAGTTTGAGGCACCTTGGTACAGCATGGCAAGGTTAGAACTCTTGACTCCCCATTCAGCTTTTGCTGCCATGGATGTGGGGCTGGGGGCGTAACTTTTGCTGTGGTATCTGGTTACAGTACAGTGAATATTTTCTAAAAGTGTTCTGTCTTCCTAGGCTTCCCTTTTGTTGATCCTTTGATCAGAGATGGCAGGCCTTTGTTGGGGCTTATTTTTTGTTGTACCTGTTGGCAGTCCTAGGTTGCCAGCTTTTCCATCTCCAATCTTAGATATATGAGGCAAAAAGAAAATCCAGGAACTTACAACTGTGTCATTCTTTGTGTCCTGAGGTCCCTACCAGTTGGCCTCCTCCCCTACACTTTTAAGGGTTTTCATATGTTTCTTTTATGAACAATATTCAGGATTTCTAGTTGCACTTAATGGGAGAAAGGGGAAAAAAGATGCTTACTCCATATTCCCAGAAGCAGAAATTTTCATTTATTAGCTCTCAACCTTTTATCCTATTTTCTTGTGTGTTTTAAGGATAATAATATGAAGTTCTATAATTTTTATTGAACAGGTGCATCATAATATACTCTAGGATGAGTCAAGTGTAGTCTACAATAGCTACTCAATGTAGTACTTAACAGCTGAGCATTTCTATAGGTCCACTGGATGACTGGAGCCTTTTTTTTTTTTTTTTTTCTGGACATGTAAGACAAGGGTGAGAGTATTTAAGAAAAGGCTTCATAAAACAGTCCTCAGTTGTGTTTAGTGTTTTGGTAGCTTTAATGATTTTTTAATGGAATTTTACCTTAATGTCACTTAGAGTGTTACCTCTTATATCTTACATATCACATTAAATGATGACCAATGTGTAAAAAGATTTAAAATATTCTTACTCAGAAAACACTATTTTAAGATTTTTTAAATTACAAATGAAAATATTCCTAACCTGACTTCCTGACCTGATAATTCCAGAAGAGTGAATGGAGTAAAACCAAATACATAAGATAAGATGAATACGGGATACAAATTTCTGAACCATATCATACCAAAGTGTAAAGAGTTTATTGTTAAAGGTGGGATTGAGGTCAAAATTTACCACTTGCAATCTCAGGTAAATAAACACTTAGCCTGTTTGAGCAGTTACCTCTATAAAGTGGGAGTCATAATATCTTCCTTGAAATATTGCTGTGAGGATTTCAAATGATATTTAGCAATGTGTGTTTTGGTGACATTCCTTCGGGATTTCTTAGTTCTGGGAGTATATCACACTGTGTTCAAATTCCTCATTTACTTATCCCTCTCCCACAACTTCAGGAAACGAACTATGCTTTTTATCTTTTTATCACCAATAACTGCCTCTGTGACAGATGAATGGATTAATTAAATAGGTACTATAGGCCTTAAGTAATTCTTCAATTTTCCTCTGTATTGCTGGAATCATGAAACTGGAAGAAAATAATTTTGTAGTTTTTAAAAGAAGAAATCCCCTTATCTTCAGTCTCCTTCATAATATCACAATGTTTTGGGGTTACTATCTATGATATCCACATATATTGGCTATCTCCAAAAGGGAACGTGTCCTCTATATCTTCTTTCTGGCCTATTTTAACAGCAGGTATAGCTAATGAACATTAGGCAAGGAGTAACTATCTTTGTACAATGATCAAATAAACAAAGTTTTTATAACCTTAGCCCCTATATTGAAAAATAGTTTTTATTATGTTTCTCCAAAAATGGTAAAATAAAATTTTGCAATGTGCAGCTATGTTCTGGATCCATACATTTTACACTATATCTAGGTATGACTCAGTTTACGCTTTTTAGATATTTTCTCTAAAAGTAATGTGTCTATGCAGGTGTGTGTGCATGTCATTGAAAATTACTTTAGTAACTTTAAAGATGTTTCCAGTTGAAAGAACATAAGCAGAAAAAAATTTCGACAATATGAATAATAATCGCTTGCAAGTAAGTTTATGCAGACTCATGATTTTTTTCAAAAATTAATTTTAAAGTGCATCTTTAATATATATCACAATCATTGAGTACTTCAAAGAAACTGCAAAAAATTTTTTTAATGTTTAACATAATCTACCTGCTTTAGCTGATAGAAACGTGAATCTAGAAGCTATTCAAATTATTTTTAATGAAGAGATTGAAATGCTCTTGCCTTAAATTCTTAATAAAGTGATTCTTACATCACATTTTGAACATATACAAGCTTTATTACCTTTTGTTACTAATCATGTGAACTATAACTTAAAAGTATAAATTATATTGAAAAGTTAAGTGGAATGAATGAGAAAACCTCTGTTTCAGTGTTAGCTGTGCCTATAGACGATTTTCTTTACCTTGGACTCATCCTTTTTTTAAAACAGCTTTATTGAGGAATAATTGATACATCAAAACAAAACAAAAATCCCTGCACATCCCCTCTGTAAAATGTCTTTGGTTCCCTCAAATTTTTATAAGCATAAATTTTCAAGATGTTTTCTAGCTCCAAATTATAACTTTCTATGAAGAACTAAATTATACTCTTTGATATGTTATAATAAATATGTTCTAAATCAATCTACCTAATATAAATTTCTGCAAGCATTTATTTACAGAGATTTCTCTCTCCAGAACATACACCCAGCTTTCAAAGATATTGACGACTTGTGCCCCCAGAAGACAGATAGATTACAAGTATCTTGTTCCAAGAAAGAAATTAATGTGATATTCAGACTGATATTTGAAAATTATGATTGAACATATTGAGAAAGTGTAAATGGAGGTGCAGAGTAATTAAGTCATACCTCTAACACATTCTGTTCATGTGGCGACATTAGTTACTGACTGTATTATCAGGACATAACACATTTATGGTAATACCAGGGCACCGTTTATTATGAAATCCACACTGTGACTGATAGTATCCAACAATATTAGAAACTGGAATGATTTTTTTAATGCACATTTATTTGGTGCAACAAAGATATTTGTTTTGTTGCCATGATTAAGGTATATATTCTTTTTTCTCTTGTGTTTTTTGTTAATGTGTCTTACTTTGGTGATTATCTTAAGTACTTTGCAATGTGCTGCCTTGTTAAACATTTTTAATTAACTGTCCAAAAACCTTGCCGGAATAATATATTAATAACTCAAGTCACACAAAATTAATATATTCAGTGCCTCTGTAATATCTAGTATACCTTAACAAGTGCTCCATGGCAAGTTATTGAAAATTAATTAAATCTTGCTAAAGGAATGCAAAAAAGTCACCTAGAAGACTAATTGAAATCATTATAAACTTTCTGCGTAAATATACATATGATTGGATAAGGAGGACATCTTGTAAATTTGATTAATTATCAAATCAATGATTCTTAACATTTATATTTGAAATATCAAAGACATCACTGTTAGTTATTATGCACGAAATCAAGTTTTCTGAGTACTTGAAATCATACTTTCTTGATACATTTTTCAGTTAACTTTTTTTAGACATTCAAAAATGCTGTTGACATCATCATTATTGTTAAGAAGTTTGAATTAGATGGCAGAACTAATTTTTACAATGACCTATCATTTCTCCCCTTTCTGAAATTCTATCTCTTTTACAGCTCCATAGTTATCATGTGTTCTAGTCAAAATATATATGCCTGCACCATATCGTCCCAGTTTTCTGCAAGGTTAATATTGCATCCTTTGACATAAAGACTTAAAGCAGTTTAGTTAATGCATTTGTTATAACTTCATGCATATATAAAATTTAAATGCATTTTTTTTTTAAGATAACCTTTATAGACTAAGGCTAAACTTGTTCATTGGAACCACTGAAAGGCCTGTGAGAGAGATGTTTCAAATAGGAGAACACAAAAATGCTCCTCAACAATTAAGAAAAACTAGCCTTTATTGAATCTATCCCTATGTGGCAAGTACTAGGCTAAGTGCTTTAGGAGAAAAACAATCCTATTTAATCTTTATGTAACTCCTATGGGGTTTATGCTACTATAACTATTAATAAATGTGAATATATACATGCAGAAATTCAGCCTCAGAGAAGTTAATTAGGTTACTCTCTTACTTAGTAAGTGATAGATTTCAAGATTTGAACCAATGTAGGCAGAGCACAAAGATAACTGTAATTTCAGTAACTATGCACAATTCTCCAAGTAAAACTAGATTGAAAAGTACTTACTCTAAGTATAAGGACAATCCTATTTCCTGATGGCTAACAGACTGATAGGTGTTAAGCAGAAATTTAATAACGGTCAAGCTATGGATACCTGTGAATAACATTACAAATTTTGTCTTTATGGGTTCTTTTTTTCTTTCCAATAATTGTCCATGTTAAGTTGAAGAATGTATTTTAAACTAAACTGGAAATAGTCAATGGGAAATCCTGGGGATAGAAATTCTATGCAAGATAATAGGAAAATTTATTTAGAAACAGTAGATAAACATAGAGTGAGATCAGGTCGGGCGCTTGTACCCATATTCACCAATTTATTCACTGTCAGAAGATTATGTTGACATCATGTAAACCTGTCACTAAACAATGCATATACTATGTAGTGTCTGTCCTCTTCAAATGAATGTCTGTATACATTTTATATTTTAAATGTCAGGAGTTTACCTTTCACATTTCCTCATAAAACTTTCACAATGAATGTTTAACATACTTTCTTGTTGCTATTTTTATAATCTAGTCAAAGGGAATATTTTGAAACAAACACTACAAGAATATGATATTAGGTTTTATATAAATTTATTTTTATTTGTATATCTATATAGAATTATGAATTGCCATGTGCCTAGCACGTTGCTAGATACCAGAAAAAATGACAGTCACAGAAAACATACAATTAACACAAAAATGTGTATACAAATGAAAAATTAATTATGCTTTTTATATTTCCACTCTACGTACTTTAAGAAAGAGGGAATTTGTTTCAGAATATTAAACTATATTAATTGGATATTATTGTAGGATATTAAAAGGCTTAAGAGATCAGTGAGAGGGCTGAAGAATGAGATGCTAGGTTGAGTTTTAGAAACAACTATGCAAATCACTCCAGGGAACCAGTATGTCAAGGAAGTTTCTTTTAAGATTATAAATTTGTAAACCCTAGAACCACATTTACATTGTCACCAGGAACTACCAAAAATCAAAATCCACCATGATTAGGAATTCACATATTCACACGCCTATAGATGTTCGGGATACCACTACTGAAAACATTATAGTTTTGTTCTTGTCTCCAGAACCACATCGTACCTACTACAACCTCAGCAAAATTGGTGTTTGTACCCTGTTTGTCTGCTTTCATGGGGCCACTTACTGAACTATAGCACAACTGTTGTTGTGTTGCGTAAAACAGCAAATGCCTCAATATCTGTATTTGCCAGGTGCAATAGCGAAAGAAGCCGCCATATGGCCTCCATCTCACTTCTGTCTTCCAATGTCTTGTGTGTGCATGTGATCTGCCAAGTCTAAATCACTTCTAGAAATCTGAGCCAAATAAGTTTGAAAAATGCAGTTTTTACCTTTCCAGCCTCTGTATTATAGGAAAGCAAACTGGAGGAGGTTGGAATGGATAGCATGGGACATACATTCTCTGTTATTAAAAATGGATTATATGTAACAATAACTTTATCATTTAGGTGCTAATATCTTTCAAATCTGTATTTCTCATCTATTTTTGTTTTTCCAAGCTCCCAGTCTTTCCCTTTGTAACAGAGTGCTGTCAGCTGACACGAAACAAAATACCATGTTAAAGCTGACTTAAATTATGTAGACGCACTATTGCCTCACAAAAAAAGAGCAGTTTCAATGTTAGTGAAGTAGTTCAAACTTTTTATCAAAATCCTGAGTGCTTCCTTCTTTATGCTCCATCATCTTAGTGTCAAGTTTGATTCTGAGGCTTGCCCCTCATAACCGGAAGACCCAAGATGTATGTTGACATAGAGCTTGTTGCAAGGACAGAAATCGGGGGCAGCTTCTCCTCACCTGATTCTTTATTTAGAGGGAGGAAAGTCTTCCTCTGAAACCCAGCAGCTCGCATTTGTTACAACTGAGTGAAATGCCAGGGCATTCTTAAAGAAACACTTGGAAAGCTACTACTACTAAATTTCTGCAGGAAAGAAAGACTTTACCTGCAAGTGAGAAGGGCTTAGGAGTTTTAAGCAGGTGTCTCCAAATCCACCAACCAGGTCTGATTTAATTCTCTTCCTTCTGCACCACACCTGCTCCTTTTCTTTATTATCTGCTTCCATGCTATCCTCCTCTCTTCAGTCTCCTAAGTCATTTGCTCTACTACCCAAATTGAATTGGTTACCAAGTTCCATTTTGATTCTAATACTACATCTTAAATCCATTCCCTTCTTTTTATTTTCAGTGCCTCAGCTATAGGTCTGGACCTCATCACTACATTTTTACAAAAATGTCCTACTCAGTCCCCATACAAGGGTCCTAATTCTCTTCCATGCCAGAATGATTTTATGAAATGCAAATTTCACTGTATCAATATTATTCCCCTACCTAAAGTTATTACTGGCTCCTTCTGGCTTTTAGCATGAAATATAGTTTAGCAATCACTTAGCATACAGTCCTTTATCTAGTTATTGCTAACTCTAGAACTTCATATCTTGCTGTTTTACCAAATGCAATTCAAACTTCAGCCATATGGGATTTAATAATACTGCCTATATTTTTCACCTCTATGGTTCTGAACATACTAATCACTCTTTATAAAACCTCTCTTCCCCGCTATCTTTCTTCTCTGTTATTTGTCCTCTAAGGCTCAACTAAATGCTCCTCCAAGAATTAGTTCCTGACCTACAAATATAAATTAGGCACTGTTTTTCCACTGTATCCTAGGCATGTATTAGTCATATAATTCATGATAGTCTCATGTAATTTTTATCTAAGTCTTCAGTATCATTGAGTAACCATTTTGGGAACTAGAATGGTATCTTTTTCTCATCCATGAAACCCTAATAAGTTAATTCAAAAAGTGTTTGTGGAGTGGCTACTCTATAGCCTGCAATGTACCAGGTATGAAAAAGTAAAAGGGAAGAGGTGGTTCCTGCTTTCAAGGACTTAAAACAATACAAAGTGGAATTTAATACAGAAAGTCTCTCCCCCCCATAGCACTAATCAAAACTTACCTCTGACAGACTGCACATTAATATTCACAAAGAGCACGTCTCCTTTGCTTAACCCTGTATACCCACTGTCCACATAATGCCTAGTCCATAGAAAGCTCTGATTTTTTAAAATATTTAAAACAGCTTTTTGAGATATAATTGGCACAAATAAACTGTGTATAATTAAAATGTACAATTTGATAAGTTTTGATGTGTGTGTGTACCATGAAATCACCATTAGAATCAAGATAATGAACATATCTATCACTCAAAAAGTATCTCTTCCCCCCCAAAAAAAAGTATCCTTATGCCACTTTGTAATGGTTTCTTCCCACATGCACCCACACCTTGTCAATGCCCCACTACCACACATCTGTGTTCTGTCAATGTTAATTAGCTCACATTTTCTAGAATTTTAATAAATGTGATCATATAATATGGACTCTTTTATGTCTCTGCTTTATTACACACAGCATAATTATTTTAAAATAGTTCTTTCCTTTTTACTGTCAAATAGTATTCTATTTGTGAATTTACCATAATTGTTTGCCTAGCCTTCCATTAACAGACTTTTGGGCTATTTCCAGTTTTTGGTTATTACAAATAAAGCTGCTATGAACATTCATGTACCAGTATTGGTATGGAAAAATGCTTTGTTCTTTCTTGGATAAGTACCTTGAGTGGAATGGCTAAGTCATACACAGGCATATGTTTAACTTTTTAAGAAATTGACAAACTATTTTCCAAAGTCATCATATCATTTTATATTCTCACCAACAATGTATAGGAATTCCATTTTCTCCATGTCCTTGCAATATTTGATATGTTCAGACTTTAATTTTAAATATTCTTAGAGGTCAGTAGTGGTATATCATCATGGTTTTAACTTTCATTTTTCTAATTACTAATGATGTTGAGAATTTTCCATGTGCTTATTTGCCATCAGTATATCCTCTCTAGTGAATTATTTGTTCAAGCCTTTTGTCCATCTTTTTATTCAGTTTATTGTTTTCTTACTGTTGCATGTGGAGAGTTTTTTAAAATATATTTTGCATATAAGTCCTTTGTTGGATATGTGACTTGAAAATGTTTTCTTTCTAGCTTTGAAGTTTTAAATAAAGCCAAAATAAATGTGAACATTAAAACAACATTTTCTGTTTTTCCAAGTGGAATCCCACTTCTCACCAAAATGAAGTACCAGAGACCAGATTTGTTCTCCTATGTGAAATAGTAAAAAGAAAATCAAAGGAAATGAAAAAGAAAAAAACACAAAATAATGAGGCAACAGCTTCAAGAAAGCATTAGTAAATGCCTTGAACAACATTTCAAGTAAAAAAATAAGTTAGATGAACCCTATTATTGTCTAGCTTACTGCTACAGGAGAGTTTCCAGGCCACAGATCAGAGAAGGAGAACCAGGTAGAGACCAGCAGCTTCCATGAACTGAGCAGAGAGATGAGAGTGCAGGATGAACCAAGAAACTATAAGACAGAGAACTGGTGAGGAGAGACCTTCAAACTCTGGAGATTTGTAAAGACTCCCTTTTGAATATTTTGCTGAAGGTTCATCAGCATGTCCATTTGAGGAAACTAATCAAAGCTGGGGAAAAAAATAAACAAACAAACAAATGGAGCAGAATCTGGTTCTCATACAGGACTGGAAAATCTCATAATTAGGTGGATGATACATGTTTCACATATATATAAACTTATATATTTATACATATAAATTATTCATATATATATATATGAATAATTAGTCCTAGATTGAGCACTATTCCTATCCCACCTAAAATGTCTTAGAAACAAAGCCAGGAATGATCAATCTGTTTCTCAGTAACTTAACTGCATCTAAAAACAAAGCTCAAGAATATTTATAGGAATACAAATACACCCAATATCCAGCAGGTAGAATAAAAATGTCTCACATCTAATAAAAAATAACAACCATGCAAAAATACAGGAAAATATGATATATAATGAGGATAAAAATCAATCAATTGAAACCAATCCAGAATTGATATGTGTCAAATTTGGAGAAAAAGAGAATTTAAAGTATTTATTATAACTGTGTTCCACATGTTTTCCAAAGTTAAAAATGAAATCTACAGTTTTAAGATGAGAAATACACTGGGTGGGATTAAGAGCAAATTAGACATTGTGAAAAAAAGAATTAGTTGACTTGTGGATGTAACAACAGAAACCATCTGAAAATGAGGGGGAAAAAAAGAAAAGAAAAATAATGAACAGAGAATCAGTGATCTGTTGGAAAATTTCAAGCATTCTAATATATTTGAATTTGGAGTTTCCAAAGGATAGGAAAGACAAAAGAGTCAGAAAAAATATTTGAAAAGAATGCTGACCAAATATTTTATAAATGTGAAAAAACAAAACCTAAAAACCCACAATAAGCTCAACATACTCCAAGTACAAACAACATGAAAGAAACTATAATAAAGCACATGGTCATCAAATTCCTCAAAACCAATTCTAAAGAAGAAATTGTATAAGGAGTATGAAGAACGAAAATACATTCTGAACAGAGGGATGGCTACAGATTTATCATTGGAAACAATACAACTGAAAAGTGGGTACTGCAATATCTTTAAGGTATCAAGAAACTATCAACCCAGAATCCTATACCCAGTAATATGCCTGCAAAATAAAGTTAAAATAGAGATTTTCTTTAAGACACATAAAAGCTGAAAAAATCATCACCAGCAGACCCACCATATAGGAGTTCTTTGGGAAAAGGAAAATGATCCAGATTAAAATTTAAATCATAAGAAATTAAAATTTTTCTTGTCTACAAAAAAAAAAAAAATTGAAGAGTACCAGAAATGGTAACTTCATGGGTAAATATACAAGATGATTTTTTATTAGTTAATCTTCTTAAAATTCCATTGTATGTGTATATATATATATATATATATATATATATATATATATATACACATATATATATATATATATATACATATACAATGGAATATTACTCAGCCATTAAAAAGAATAAAATATTGCCATTTGCAGCAACATGGATTGACCTAGAGAATATCATACTAAGTGAAGTAAGCCAGACAGAGAAAGACAAATAAATACATGATATCACTTATAAATGGAATCTAAAATAATAATACAAATGAACTTATTTACAAAACAGAAACAGACTCACAGACATAGAAAACAAACTTATGGTTACCAAAGGGGAAAGGGAGGGGGGGAAGGATAAATTAGAGTACAGGATTAGCAGATACCAACTACTATACATAAAATAGGTAAGCATTAAGGATTTCCTATATAACACAGGGAACTATATTCAATATCTTGTAATAACCTATAATGGGAAATAATCTGAAAAAATATATATAACTGAATCACTTTCCTGTATACCTGAAACTAACACAATATTGTAAATCAACTATACTTCAATAAAAAAAGTTATTACAAGGTAATGGCTGTATTTCCTCATGCTATAAAATATATCCTTGTTGCTTATCTATTTTATACATAGAAGTTTGTATTTCTTAAACCCATATGCCTATATTGCCCCTCCCACCATCCCTCTCCCCACTGGTTTGTTATGTTTCTGTTTCTGTTTTGCTGTATAATATATTCATGTTTTATTTCTTAGATTCCACATATAAGTGATATCATACAGTATTGATCTTTCTCTGACTTATATTACTAAGCATAATATTCCCTAGGCCCATACACATGCTGCAAATGGCAGAATTTCATTCTTATTTTTACAGCTAAGTACTATTCCATTGTACACATAGAGCACATCTTCTTTATCCATTCATCTGTTGATGGACACTTGGGCTGCTTCCATACCTTGGCTATTATAAAGAATGTTGCTATGAACATTGGGATACATGTATCTTTCAAATTAGTATTTTTATTTTTTCCAAATATATACCAATGAGGGGAATTACTGAATCATATGGTATTTCTATTTTTAGTTTTTTGAGGAAACTCCATAGCAGCTGTGCCAATTTACATTCCCACCAACAGTATGCAAGGGTTCACTTTTCTTCACATCCTCTCCAACATTTGTTATTTGTATTGATGATAGGCATTCTGACAGGTGTGAAGTGATACCACATTGTGGTTTTGATTTGCACTTCTCTGATGATTAGTGATGTTGAACAACTTTTCACATGCTTGCTAGCCATCTATATGTCCCCTTTGGAAAAAGTCTATTCAGATCTTCTGCCCATTTTTTAAGTGGGTTGGTTTTGTTGTTTGTTTGTTTGTTTGTGATATTGAGTTGTATGAGCTGTTGATAGATTTTGTTTATTAACTCCTTGTCAGTCATATTATTTGCAAATATTTTCTCCCATTCTGTAGGTTCTCTTTTTGTTTTGTTGATGGTTTCCTTTGCTGTATAAAAGCGTTGAAATTTAATTAGTTCTCATTTGTTTATTTTTGCTTTATTTTGCCTTAGGAGCCATTCAAAAAAATCACTACAGTTTATGTCAAAAAGTATTCTATGTCCTCCTCTAGGAGTTTTATGGTTTCAGATGTTAAATTTGGGTCTTTAATCTATTTGAGTTTTCGTATGTTGTGTGAGGAAATGTTCTAATCTCATTATTTTACATTTATATGTCCAGTTTCCCCTGCACCACTTAATAGACTGTCTTTTCTCCATTGTATATTCTTGCCTCCTTTGTTGTAGATTAATTGACTATAGGTGCATGGGTTGATTTCTGGGTTCTCTATTCAGTTCCATTGATCTAAGTGTTTGCTTTTGTGCCAGTACCATGTTGTTTTGATGACTACAGCTTTGTAGTATAGTCTGAGGTCTGGGAAGATGATAGCTTGACCTGTTTTTTGTTTGTTTGTTTGTTTGTTTTTCTCAAGATTGCTTTGGCAATTCAGGGTCTTTTGTGGTTCCATATAAATTTGAGGATTATTTGCTCTAGTTCTGTGAAAAATGTCATGGGTATTTTGACAGGGATTGCATTAAATCTGTAGATTGCTTTGATTGATACGGCCATTTTAACAATTCTTCCAATCCAAAAGCACATTATAACTTCCCATTTCTTTGTATCATCTTCAATTTTCTTCATCAGTGTTTCACAGTTTTCAGAGTATAGGTTTTCACCTCCTTGGTTAAGTTTATTCCTAGGCATTTTACTATTTTTGATGTGATTTTAAACAGAACTTTTTTTTTTTTTTACTTTCCCTTTCTGCTATTTCATTATTAGTGTATAGAAAAACAACAGGTGTCTGTATATGAAACTTGTATCTTGCAAACTTTCTGAAATCATTTATATCTAATAGTTTTTTGGGTGGAGACTTTAGAGTTTTCTATATGAAGGATCATGTCATCTGCAAAAAGTGACAGTTTTACTGCTTCCCTTTCAATTTGGATGCCTTTTATTTCTTTTTCTTGTCTGACTGCTGTGGCTAGAACTTCCAATACTATGCTGAACAGAAATGATGATAGTGGGCATCCTTGTCTTGTTCCTGAATTTAAAGGAAAGGCTTTCAGCTTTTCACCATTATGATATTAACTGTGGAATTTTCATAAATAGCCTTTATTATGTTGAGATATGTTCCTTTTATAGCCACTTTGATGAGAGTTTTTATTATGAATGGATGTTGAATATTGTCAAATGCTTTTCTGCATCAATTGAGATGCTCATGTGATTTTTGTCCTTTTGTCAATGTGGTGAATCATATTGATTGATTTGTGAATACTGAACCATCCATGTGTCCCTGGAATAAATCCAACTTGATCATGGTGTAGGATCCTTTTTATATATTGTTAGATTTGGTTTGGTCATATTTTGTTGAGGATTTTTGCATCTATAGTCATCAGAGATATTGGCCTATAATTTTCTTTTCTTTTTTTTTTTTTCCTTTGGTAGTATATTTGTCTGGTTTTGGCATCAGAGTAATGGTGCCTCATAGAATGAATTTGGAAGTGTTCCCTCCTCTTTGAGTTTTTGGAATAGGTTGAGAAGGATAGGCATTAGCTCTTCTTTGTATGTTTGGTAGAATTCCACTGTGAAGCCATCTGATCCTGGACTTCTGTTTGCTGGGAGTTTTTTTTTTTATTATTACAATTGAATTTCACTAATAGTAATCAGTTAGTTCAAATTGTCTGTTTCTTCTTCATTCAGTTTTGGTAGGTTGTATGTTTCTAGAAATTTGTCTATTTCTTCTAGGTTGTCCAATTTGTTGGCATATAACTGTTCATAGTATGATTTTTTATATCTCATGATTTTTTGTATCTCTGTGGTATCAACTGTTATGTCTCCTTTCATTTCTTATTTTGTTTATTTGGGTCCTCTCTCTTTTCTTCTCGGTAAGCCTGGCTAAATGTTTATCAATTTTGTTGGTCTTTTCAAAAACAAACTCTTGGTTTTGTTGATCTTTCCTACTGTTTTTCTGATCTCTATTTTATTTATTTCCTCCCCCCTGCTAACTTTGAGCTTTGTTTTGTCTTCTTTGTCTAATTCCTTTAGGTGGTAGGTTGGGTCGTTTATTTGAGAATTTTCTTGATCCTTGATTCTGTATCACTATAAACTTCCCTCCTAGAACTGCTTTTCTGCATCTCATGACTTTGGAGTGTTGTTTCCATTTTTATTTGCCTGGAAGTATTTTCTGATTTCCTCTTTGATTTCTTCATCAACCTACTGTTTTTTTAGTAGCATGTTGCTTAGTCTTCATGTATTTGTTCTTTTCCTATTTTCCTTTCTGTAATTGATTTCTTGTTTCATATTATTGTGGTTGGAAAAAATGCTGGATATAATTTATATCCTCTTATATTTGTTGGTATTTGTGTTGTGGTCTAGTGTGTGATCTATCCTAAAGAATGTTTTATGTCACTTAAAAGGAATGTGTATTCTGCTGTTTGGGGATGTAATGTCATGCAGATATCTATTAACTCCAGCTATTAATCTATTATGTCATTTAAGACCAGCGGCTGGGGTGTGCACCAAGGTGGTCATGGGAAACCTGACAGTCACTAGAGCAGATCTCTCTCTGCCCTGCCTTGAGAGCAAACTAGCACATGTGTGTTCCTCAGGAGCAGAGTCCAGGCTTCCCATAGCTCTCCTGTTAGTCCCATCAGTCCTCCAACCGGCCAAGGGGGCTCATCACCACCATATTGGACACCAGGACTGGAGCACCCAGTCTGTGGTTTTCACTGCTCAGTCCCCAGGGTGGGTGTCTGCCTGTGTATTTTTCCTTTTCCTCTGAGTCCCCTCCCAGGGACACAGGGCCCAACCCTATTACTGTTCTTCCCTTCCTACCCTATTACGTGTACATCTTTATTACAGTCTGGGTTGTACAGGAGTCCTTCTGCCATTTTCCAGTTAGTTTTTAATGAGGATTGTTCCACATGTAAATATATTTTTGATGTGTTCCTGGGTGTAGGTGAGCTCCACATCATCTTACTCCACCATCTTGATCTATCTCTCCCCACATACAACTAACTGACTATTTTACAAAGAAAGAAATATCTCAAATCAATGATTTAACCAGAAACTAGGTAAAGATGGACAAATTAAAGCCAAAGTAAGCAGAAGAAAGAAAGTAATAAAGATCAGAGCAAATATAAATGGAAAAATAACAATAGAGAAAATCAATAAAACCAGATATGTAAAGAAGGAAAAGATAAATGAGTACTTTAACTTTCAAGAACTTTATATTACCTCATTTACGCTTTTTTATCTCTGGAAAGAAAAGGGTTAACTTCAGCTTATAACCCACTATCCACTCCTTTTCTACATGAGATATACCTAAT